>NW_026290967.1:120000-195000 GCF_023373465.1 Oncorhynchus keta
TACACTGATCAATAACCACTAAACCACTGTCTAGTACACTGATCAATAACCACTAAACTAAACCACTGTCTATTACACTGATCAATAACCACTAAACTAAACCACTGTCTAGTACACTGATCAATAACCACTAAACTAAACCACTGTCTATTACACTGATCAATAACCACTAAACCACTGTCTATTACACTGATCAATAACCACTAAACTAAACCACTGTCTATTACACTGATCAATAACCACTAAACTAAACCACTGTCTAGTACACTGATCAATAACCACTAAACCACTGTCTAGTACACTGATCAATAACCACTAAACCACTGTCTAGTACACTGATCAATAACCACTAAACTAAACCACTGTCTATTACACTGATCAATAACCACTAAACCACTGTCTATTACACTGATCAATAACCACTAAACTGATTACACTGATCAATAACCACTAAACCACTAGTACACTGATCAATAACCACTGTCTAGTACACTGATCAATAACCACTAAACCACTGTCTAGTACACTGATCAATAACCACTAAACCACTGTCTAGTACACTGATCAATAACCACTAAACCACTGTCTAGTACACTGATCAATAACCACTAAACCACTGTCTAGTACACTGATCAATAACCACTAAACCACTGTCTAGTACTGATCAATACTAAACCACTGAGTACAATCAATAACCTAAACTAAAACCACTGATCAATAACCACTAAACCACTGTCTAGTACACTGATCAATAACCACTAAACCACTGTCTAGTACACTGATCAATAACCACTAAACCACTGTCTAGTACACTGATCAATAACCACTAAACCACTGTCTAGTACACTGATCAATAACCACTAAACCACTGTCTAGTACACTGATCAATAACCACTAAACCACTGTCTAGTACACTGATCAATAACCACTAAACTAAACCACTGTCTAGTACACTGATCAATAACCACTAAACCACTGTCTAGTACACTGATCAATAACCACTAAACCACTGTCTAGTACACTGATCAATAACCACTAAACCACTGTCTAGTACACTGATCAATAACCACTAAACTAAACCACTGTCTAGTACACTGATCAATAACCACTAAACCACTGTCTAGTACACTGATCAATAACCACTAAACTAAACCACTGTCTAGTACACTGATCAATAACCACTAAACCACTGTCTAGTACACTGATCAATAACCACTAAACCACTGTCTATTACACTGATCAATAACCACTAAACCACTGACAATAACCTAAACTAAACCACTGTCTAGTACACTGATCAATAACCACTAAACCACTGTCTATTACAATGATCAATAACCACTAAACCACTGTCTAGTACACTGATCAATAACCACTAAACCACTGTCTAGTACACTGATCAATAACCACTAAACCACTGTCTAGTACACTGATCTAAACCACTGTCTAACACATCAATAACCACTAAACCACTGTCTAGTACACTGATCAATAACCACTAAACCACTGTCTAGTACACTGATCAATAACCACTAAACCACTGTCTAGTACACTGATCAATAACCTAAACTAAACCACTGTCTAGTACACTGATCAATAACCACTAAACTCAAAACCACTGTCTAGTACACTGATCAATAACCACTAAACCACTGTCTAGTACACTGATCAATAACCACTAAACCACTGTCTAGTACACTGATCAATAACCACTAAACCAAACCACTGTCTAGTACACTGATCAATAACCACTAAACTAAACCACTGTCTAGTACACTGATCTAAAACTGTCTAACACTGATCAATAACCACTAAACCACTGTCTAGTACACTGATCAATAACCACTAAACCACTGTCTAGTACACTGATCAATAACCACTAAACTAAACCACTGTCTATTACACTGATCAATAACCACTAAACTAAACCACTGTCTAGTACACTGATCAATAACCACTAAACCACTGTCTAGTACACTGATCAATAACCACTAAACCACTGTCTAGTACACTGATCAATAACCACTAAACTAAACCACTGTCTATTACACTGATCAATAACCACTAAACTAAACCACTGTCTAGTACACTGATCAATAACCACTAAACCACTGTCTATTACACTGATCAATAACCACTAAACCACTGTCTATTACACTGATCAATAACCACTAAACCACTGTCTAGTACACTGATCAATAACCACTAAACCACTGTCTAGTACACTGATCAATAACCACTAAACCACTGTCTAGTACACTGATCAATAACCACTAAACCACTGTCTAGTACACTGATCAATAACCACTAAACTAAACCACTGTCTATTACACTGATCAATAACCACTAAACTAAACCACTGTCTAGTACACTGATCAATAACCACTAAACCACTGTCTATTACACTGATCAATAACCACTAAACCACTGTCTAGTACACTGATCAATAACCACTAAACCACTGTCTAGTACACTGATCAATAACCACTAAACTAAACCACTGTCTATTACACTGATCAATAACCACTAAACTAAACCACTGTCTAGTACACTGATCAATAACCACTAAACCACTGTCTATTACACTGATCAATAACCACTAAACCACTGTCTAGTACACTGATCAATAACCACTAAACCACTGTCTAGTACACTGATCAATAACCACTAAACCACTGTCTAGTACACTGATCAATAACCACTAAACCACTGTCTAGTACACTGATCAATAACCACTAAACCACTGTCTATTACACTGATCAATAACACTAAACTAAACCACTGTCTAGTACACTGATCAATAACCACTAAACCACTGTCTATTACACTGATCAATAACCACTAAACCACTGTCTATTACACTGATCAATAACCACTAAACCAAACCTGTCTAGTACACTGATCAATAACCACTAAACTAAACCACTGTCTAGTACACTGATCAATAACCACTAAACCACTGTCTAGTACACAGATCAATAACCACTAAACCACTGTCTAGTACACTGATCAATAACCACTAAACTAAACCACTGTCTAGTACACTGATCAATAACCACTAAACCAAAGCTGTCTAGTACACTGTCTAGTACACTGATCAATAAACTAAACCACTGTCTAGTACACTGATCAATAACCACTAAACCACTGTCTAGTACACTGATCAATAACCACTAAACCACTGTCTAGTACACTGATCAATAACCACTAAACTAAACCACTGTCTAGTACACTGATCAATAACCACTAAACCACTGTCTAGTACACTGATCAATAACCACTAAACCACTGTCTAGTACACTGATCAATAACCACTAAACTAAACCACTGTCTATTACACTGATCAATAACCACTAAACCACTGTCTAGTACACTGATCAATAACCACTAAACCACTGTCTAGTACACTGATCAATAACCACTAAACCAAAGCTGTCCCCGTCCTGTCCCCCAGGTGCCAGAACTCGAGCCTCCATTGCCGTGTCCCTGTTCGACCACTCCAACCCTTTCAAGCGGACAGCGCCGAGTAACGGGGGGTCTGGTGGAGGGGCCCCTGCTGCGTCTGGCTCCTGCACTCTCCTGGGGCCCCTCAACCTGCACATGTACAGCAGCCACAGCCAGGCCCTGCTGCCCGGGGGAGAGAGGCCCTTCATCAGCCCGTGTATGGAGGAGGACGAGATGGAGCACGAGACCAGCAGCCAGCCATCCATGAGTACATACTGTATAGATCCTCCCTCCATGACTACATACTGTATAGATCATCCCTCCATGACTACATACTGTATAGATCATCCCTCCATACTGTATAGATCATCCCTCCATACTGTATAGATCATCCCTCCATACTGTATAGATCATCCCTCCATACTGTATAGATCATCCCTCCATACTGTATAGATCATCCCTCCATACTGTATAGATCATCCCTCCATACTGTATAGATCATCCCTCCATACTGTATAGATCATCCCTCCATGACTACATACTGTATAGATCATCCCTCCATGACTACATACTGTATAGATCATCCCTCCATGACTACATACTGTATAGATCATCCCTCCATACTGTATAGATCCTCCCTCCATGACTACATACTGTATAGATCATCCCTCCATGACTACATACTGTATAGATCATCCCTCCATACTGTATAGATCATCCCTCCATACTGTATAGATCATCCCTCCATACTGTATAGATCATCCCTCCATACTGTATAGATCATCCCTCCATACTGTATAGATCATCCCTCCATACTGTATAGATCATCCCTCCATACTGTATAGATCATCCCTCCATGACTACATACTGTATAGATCATCCCTCCATGACTACATACTGTATAGATCATCCCTCCATGACTACATACTGTATAGATCATCCCTCCATACTGTATAGATCATCCCTCCATGACTACATACTGTATAGATCATCCCTCCATGACTACATACTGTATAGATCATCCCTCCATGACTACATACTGTATAGATCATCCCTCCATACTGTATAGATCCTCCCTCCATGAGTACATACTGTATAGATCATCCCTCCATGAGTACATACTGTATAGATCATCCCTCCATACTGTATATATCATCCCTCCATGAGTACATACTATATAGATCATCCCTCCATACTGTATATATCATCCCTCCATGAGTACATACTGTATAGATCATCCCTCCATGACTACATACTGTATAGATCATCCCTCCATACTGTATAGATCCTCCCTCCATGACTACATACTGTATAGATCATCCCTCCATTACTACATACTGTATAGATCATCCCTCCATGACTACATACTGTATAGATCATCCCTCCATGACTACATACTGAATAGATCATCCCTCCATACTGTATAGATCATCCCTCCATACTGTATAGATCATCCCTCCATGACTACATACTGTATAGATCATCCCTCCATACTGTATAGATCATCCCTCCATGACTACATACTGTATAGATCATCCCTCCATGACTACATACTGTATAGATCATCCCTCCATGACTACATACTGTATAGATCATCCCTCCATGACTACATACTGTATAGATCATCCCTCCATGACTACATACTGTATAGATCATCCCTCCATACTGTATAGATCCTCCCTCCATGAGTACATACTGTATAGATCATCCCTCCATGACTACATACTGTATAGATCATCCCTCCATACTGTATAGATCCTCCCTCCATGAGTACATACTGTATAGATCATCCCTCCATGACTACATACTGTATAGATCATCCCTCCATACTGTATAGATCATCCCTCCATGAGTACATACTGTATAGATCATCCCTCCATGAGTACATACTGTATAGATCATCCCTCCATACTGTATAGATCATCCCTCCATGACTACATACTGTATAGATCATCCCTCCATACTGTATAGATCATCCCTCCATGAGTACATACTGTATAGATCATCCCTCCATGAGTACATACTGTATAGATCATCCCTCCATACTGTATAGATCATCCCTCCATACTGTATAGATCATCCCTCCATACTGTATAGATCATCCCTACATACTGTATAGATCATCCCTCCATACTGTATAGATCATCCCTCCATGAGTACATACTGTATAGATCATCCCTCCATGAGTACATACTGTATAGATCATCCCTCCATACTGTATAGATCATCCCTCCATACTGTATATATCATCCCTCCATACTGTATATATCATCCCTACATACTGTATAGATCATCCCTCCATACTGTATAGATCATCCCTCCATGACTACATACTGTATAGATCATCCCTCCATACTGTATAGATCATCCCTCCATACTGTATAGATCATCCCTCCATGACTACATACTGTATAGATCATCCCTCCATACTGTATAGATCATCCCTCCATGACTACATACTGTATAGATCATCCCTCCATGACTACATATTGTATAGATCATCCCTCCATACTGTATAGATCATCCCTCCATGAGTACATACTGTATAGATCATCCCTCCATGACTACATACTGTATAGATCATCCCTCCATACTGTATAGATCATCCCTCCATGAGTACATACTGTATAGATCATCCCTCCATGACTACATACTGTATAGATCATCCCTCCATGACTACATACTGTATAGATCATCCCTCCATACTGTATAGATCCTCCCTCCATGAGTACATACTGTATAGATCATCCCTCCATACTGTATAGATCATCCCTCCATGACTACATACTGTATAGATCATCCCTCCATTACTACATACTGTATAGATCATCCCTCCATGACTACATACTGTATAGATCATCCCTCCATGAGTACATACTATATAGATCATCCCTCCATACTGTATAGATCATCCCTCCATGACTACATACTGTATAGATCATCCCTCCATGAGTACATACTATATAGATCATCCCTCCATACTGTATAGATCATCCCTCCATGAGTACATACTGTATAGATCATCCCTCCATGACTACATACTGTATAGATCATCCCTCCATACTGTATAGATCATCCCTCCATGACTACATACTGTATAGATCATCCCTCCATGACTACATACTGTATAGATCATCCCTCCATGAGTACATACTATATAGATCATCCCTCCATACTGTATAGATCATCCCTCCATGACTACATACTGTATAGATCATCCCTCCATGAGTACATACTATATAGATCATCCCTCCATACTGTATAGATCATCCCTCCATGAGTACATACTGTATAGATCATCCCTCCATGACTACATACTGTATAGATCATCCCTCCATGACTACATACTGTATAGATCATCCCTCCATTACTACATACTGTATAGATCATCCCTCCATGACTACATACTGTATAGATCATCCCTCCATGACTACATACTGTATAGATCATCCCTCCATGACTACATACTGTATAGATCATCCCTCCATGACTACATACTGTATAGATCATCCCTCCATGACTACATACTGTATAGATCATCCCTCCATGACTACATACTGTATAGATCATCCCTCCATGAGTACATACTGTATAGATCATCCCTCCATGACTACATACTGTATAGATCATCCCTCCATACTGTATAGATCCTCCCTCCATGACTACATACTGTATAGATCATCCCTCCATGAGTACATACTGTATATATCATCCCTCCATGACTACATACTGTATAGATCATCCCTCCATGACTACATACTGTATAGATCATCCCTCCATGAGTACATACTGTATAGATCCTCCCTCCATACTGTATAGATCATCCCTCCATGACTACATACTGTATAGATCATCCCTCCATGACTACATACTGTATAGATCATCCCTCCATACTGTATAGATCATCCCTCCATACTGTATAGATCATCCCTCCATACTGTATAGATCATCCCTCCATGAGTACATACTGTATAGATCCTCCCTCCATACTGTATAGATCATCCCTCCATGACTACATACTGTATAGATCATCCCTCCATGAGTACATACTGTATAGATCATCCCTCCATGACTACATACTGTATAGATCATCCCTCCATGACTACATACTGTATAGATCATCCCTCCATACTGTATAGATCATCCCTCCATGACTACATACTGTATAGATCATCCCTCCATGAGTACATACTGTATAGATCATCCCTCCATGACTACATACTGTATAGATCATCCCTCCATGAGTACATACTGTATAGATCATCCCTCCATGACTACATACTGTATAGATCATCCCTCCATGACTACATACTGTATAGATCATCCCTCCATACTGTATAGATCATCCCTCCATGACTACATACTATATAGATCATCCCTCCATACTGTATAGATCATCCCTCCATGACTACATACTGTATAGATCATCCCTCCATGACTACATACTGTATAGATCATCCCTCCATACTGTATAGATCATCCCTCCATGACTACATACTGTATAGATCATCCCTCCATACTGTATAGATCATCCCTCCATACTGTATAGATCATCCCTCCATGACTACATACTGTATAGATCATCCCTCCATACTGTATAGATCATCCCTCCATACTGTATAGATCATCCCTCCATGACTACATACTGTATAGATCATCCCTCCATGACTACATACTGTATAGATCATCCCTCCATGACTACATACTGTATAGATCATCCCTCCATGACTACATACTGTATAGATCATCCCTCCATGACTACATACTGTATAGATCATCCCTCCATGACTACATACTGTATAGATCATCCCTCCATGACTACATACTGTATAGATCATCCCTCCATGACTACATACTGTATAGATCATCCCTCCATGACTACATACTGTATAGATCATCCCTCCATACTGTATAGATCATCCCTCCATGACTACATACTGTATAGATCATCCCTCCATACTGTATAGATCATCCCTCCATGACTACATACTGTATAGATCATCCCTCCATACTGTATAGATCATCCCTCCATGACTACATACTGTATAGATCATCCCTCCATACTGTATAGATCATCCCTCCATGACTACATACTGTATAGATCATCCCTCCATACTGTATAGATCATCCCTCCATGACTACATACTGTATAGATCATCCCTCCATACTGTATAGATCATCCCTCCATACTGTATAGATCATCCCTCCATACTGTATAGATCATCCCTCCATACTGTATAGATCATCCCTCCATACTGTATAGATCATCCCTCCATACATATCCCTCCATACTATATAGATCATCCCTCCATGACTACATACTGTATAGATCATCCCTCCATGACTACATACTGAATAGATCATCCCTCCATACTATATAGATCATCCCTCCATGACTACATACTGTATAGATCATCCCTCCATGACTACATACTGAATAGATCATCCCTCCATACTATATAGATCATCCCTCCATGACTACATACTGTATAGATCATCCCTCCATACTGTATAGATCATCCCTCCATGACTACATACTGAATAGATCATCCCTCCATACTATATAGATCATCCCTCCATGACTACATACTGTATAGATCATCCCTCCATACTGTATAGATCATCCATACTGTATAGATCATCCCTCCATACTGTATAGATCATCCCTCCATACTGTATAGATCATCCCTCCCTGTATAGATCATCCCTCCATACTGTATAGATCATCCCTCCATGACTACATACTGTATAGATCATCCCTCCATGACTACATACTGTATAGATCATCCCTCCATGACCATACTGAATAGATCATCCCTCCATACTATATAGATCATCCCTCCATGACTACATACTGTATAGATCATCCCTCCATGACTACATACTGAATAGATCATCCCTCCATACTATATAGATCATCCCTCCATGACTACATACTGTATAGATCATCCATCCATGACTACATACTGTATAGATCATCCCTCCATGACTACATACTGTATAGATCATCCCTCCATGACTACATACTGTATAGATCATCCTCCATGACTACATACTGTATAGATCATCCCTCCATGACTACATACTGTATAGATCATCCCTCCATGACTACATACTGTATAGATCCTCCCTCCATGACTACATACTGTATAGATCATCCCTCCATACTGTATAGATCATCCCTCCATGACTACATACTGTATAGATCATCCCTCCATGACTACATACTGTATAGATCATCCCTCCATGACTACATACTGTATAGATCCTCCCTCCATGACTACATACTGTATAGATCATCCATCCATGACTACATACTGTATAGATCATCCCTCCATGACTACATACTGTATAGATCATCCCTCCATGACTACATACTGTATAGATCATCCCTCCATGACTACATACTGTAGATCAGATCTATATAGATCATCCCTCCATGACTACATACTGTATAGATCATCCCTCCATGACTACATACTGTATAGATCATCCCTCCATGACTACATACTGTATAGATCATCCCTCCATGACTACATACTGTATAGATCATCCCTCCAT
Organism: Oncorhynchus keta; assembly: GCF_023373465.1. Lineage (NCBI taxonomy): Eukaryota > Metazoa > Chordata > Actinopteri > Salmoniformes > Salmonidae > Oncorhynchus > Oncorhynchus keta. The sequence goes on from NW_026290967.1 coordinate 130,006, forward strand.
GACTACATACTATATAGATCATCCCTCCATGACTACATACTGTATAGATCATCCCTCCATGACTACATACTGTATAGATCATCAGTATATCAGTGACTCTCTGTCCATCCCATCTATCTCCTTAAATCTCTTATGATTTACATATCTATTATATATTTATCTATTATATATTTATATATATTTATCTATTATATATTTATATATATTTATCTATTATATATTTATCTATTATATATTTATATATATTTATCTATTATATATTTATATATATTTATCTATTATATATTTATCTATTATATATTTATATATATTTATCTATTATATATTTATATATATTTATCTATTATATATTTATATATATTTATCTATTATATATTTTTATATATTTATCTATTATATATTTATATATATTTATCTATTATATATTTATCTATATTTATCTATTATATATTTATATATATTTATCTATTATATATTTATCTATTTCAACTGTTCTGTGATGTTTCCCTGCGTTATGAACCATTCTAATCCCATAGTTTCTACAGATTGGAAGTTAAAGATTAATATAGTTTGTTTTAGTTACTGTACCAACCAAACCCACCTATCAGTGTTGATCAACTCCTCTCCTCCCTCTGTCTCTCCCTCCCTCCCTCCCCCCTCTGTCTCTCCCTCCCTCCCCCCTCCCTTCCTCCTTCTCTCCCTTCTCCCCTCTCCCTCCCCTCCTCCCGCCCTCTCTCTCCCTCCCTCCTCCCCTCCCCCTTCCTCCTTCTGTTTCTCTCCCCCCCCTCCCCCTCTCCCCCCTCCCCTCCCTCCCTCCCTCCCTCCCCCCTCCCTCTCCCCCTCTCCCTCCCTCCCTCCCCCTCTCCCCTCTCCTCCTCCCTTCCCCTCCTCCCCTCCCTCCCTCCTCCCTCCCTCCTCCCTCCCCTCTCCCTCCTCCCTCCCTCTCCTCCCCTCCCTCCCTCCCTCCCTCCCTCCCTCCCTCCCCTCCCTCCTCCCTCCCCTCCTCCCCCTCCCTCCCCTCCCCTCCTCCCTCCCCTCCTCCTCCCCCTCCCCCCTCCCTCCCTCCCCTCCCTCCCTCCCTCCCTCCCTCCCTCCCCACCCCCCTCTCTCCCTCCCTCCCCTCCTCCCTCCCCCCTCCATCCCCTCCCTCCATCCCTCCCTCCCCTCCCTCCCTCCCTCCCCCCCCCTCCCTCCCCCTCCCTCCCTCCCCTCTCCCCTCCCTCCCCTCCCTCCTCCCTCCCTCCCTCCCCCCCTCCTTCTCCTCCCCTCCCTCCACAGCTACAGAGAGCTCAGGTTCATCGTCCCACTGTCTGTCCGGCAGCGGCTCCAGTGGTTCAGACAGTGGCTGTGTGTCCAGCCACCTCCCTGAGGCCAGTTTATCTGAGGATCCCTCGTTCCCCTGCCGTCCCCCGTCCGACGCCGTGACCTCCCCCAGCCTCCCCAAAGACAAGCCGCGCTACAGCAGCCAGTACATTTCAGCCGTAAGTGAACGTAATGGTCACGGGTGGATTCACAGGTTACAGTTTAGTGGCCTTGGTCCTGGAGAGATGCAGTGTGTGCAGGGTTTTTCTCCAGCCCAGCGCTACAACACCAGTTCAGTTTAATGCAGGTCTGATTTGTGATGCGTGACGATCCCTGCATTCTGCAGTCATGGAAGAATGGTTGATAGTTAGTCTGTAATGGAATGTGATATATACTATTGATTTGTGTTAACTATAATTTAATTGATTGATTAAATGTCACCTGTATGAGCTTGGCTTTGTGCAAAACCCTGCTGACATGATCAATAACCCTGCTGACATGATCAATAACCCTGCTGACTTGATCAATACTTGTAAAATTCCTCATAACACATCTGTAACCCTGGCTTCCCCCCCTCTCTCCTTCCCTCCATTCATCTACAGAAAGTAGCTCAGATCATAGGCCCTTCCACTATAGTGTGATTCCTGACTGGGACCCTGCTTGGAGTAAGTGGAGCAACACCTCAACTCAAACCTCCTCCTCTAAACAACGCCTCAACTCAAACCTCCTCTAAACAACACCTCAACTCAAACCTCCTCTAAACAACACCTCAACTCAAACCTCCTCTAAACAACACCTCAACTCAAACCTCCTCTAAACAACACCTCAACTCAAACCTCCTCTAAACAACACCTCAACTCAAACCTCCTCCTCTAAACAACACCTCAACTCAAACCTCCTCTAAACAACACCTCAACTCAAACCTCCTCTAAACAACACCTCAACTCAAACCTCCTCCTCTAAACAACACCTCAACTCAAACCTCCTCCTCTAAACAACACCTCAACTCAAACCTCCTCCTCTAAACAACACCTCAACTCAAACCTCCTCTAAACAACACCTCAACTCAAACCTCCTCCTCTAAACAACACCTCAACTCAAACCTCCTCCTCTAAACAACACCTCAACTCAAACCTCCTCCTCTAAACAACACCTCAACTCAAACCTCCTTCTCTAAACAACACCTCAACTCAAACCTCCTCTAAACAACACCTCAACTCAAACCTCCTCCTCTAAACAACACCTCAACTCAAACCTCCTCCTCTAAACAACACCTCAACTCAAACCTCCTCTAAACAACGCCTCAACTCAAACCTCCTCCTCTAAACAACACCTCAACTCAAACCTCCTTCTCTAAACAACACCTCAACTCAAACCTCCTTCCTCTAAACAACACCTCAACTCAAACCTCCTCCTCTAAACAACACCTCAACTCAAACCTCCTCTCTAAACAACACCTCAACTCAAACCTCCTCCTCTAAACAACACCTCAACTCAAACCTCCTCTAAACAACACCTCAACTCAAACCTCCTCTCTAAACAACACCTCAACTCAAACCTCCTCTAAACAACACCTCAACTCAAACCTCCTTCTCTAAACAACACCTCAACTCAAACCTCCTCCTCTAAACAACACCTCAACTCAAACCTCCTCTAAACAACACCTCAACTCAAACCTCCTCCTCTAAACAACACCTCAACTCAAACCTCCTCCTCTAAACAACACCTCAAACCTCCTCCTCTAAACTACACCTCAACTCAAACCTCCTCCTCTAAACTACACCTCAACTCAAACCTCCTTCTCTAAACTACACCTCAACTCAAACCACCTCAACTCAAACCTCCTTCTCTAAACAACACCTCAACTCAAACCTCCTCTAAACAACACCTCAACTCAAACCTCCTCCTCTAAACAACACCTCAACTCAAACCTCCTCCTCTAAACAACACCTCAACTCAAACCTCCTCCTCTAAACTACACCTCAACTCAAACTAAACAACACCTCAACTCAAACCTCCTTCTCTAAACTACACCTCAACTCAAACCACCTCAACTCAAACCTCCTTCTCTAAACAACACCTCAACTCAAACCCTCCTCTAAACAACACCTCAACTCAAACCTCCTCTAAACAACACCTCAACTCAAACCTCCTCCTCTAAACAACACCTCAACTCAAACCTCCTTCTCTAAACAACACCTCAACTCAAACCTTCTCTAAACAACGCCCAGGGCCTATATTCACAGAGCTTCTCAGAGTAGGAGTGGTTGAACTAGGATCAGGTCCCACCAGCCCTTGTAATCTCATTCATTATGATCTAAAAAAGGGGAAAAACTGATCCCAGATCAGCACTGGTACTGAGATGATATGTGAATATGGGCTAAGAGCTGTGCTATAATCTATACTGTATGGAAGCCTGTATTTCTCCAAGCTGCTGCTGTTTGTGACATAGCCTGGGTACCAGTCTCTTTGTGTTAACATTCATCTCCTTGTCGTGCCAAACAAATGACACAAGAGGTACAAGAGGTGGAATGTTAGCACGAAACAGGTCTGTATTTCAGGCTAGCTGTGGTGTTTTGATGAGAGGTCTGGGTGCTTGTAGTATCTCTGTAGTAAGTCTGTTACTCTGGTCTCTCTCCACAGGTCTGATATCCAGAAAGACACTATTACCACGCCAAGGAAGACAGACGAGACAAATATGTATTTCTCGCGTTGCCACAGCAACAACTCTCATCTCACATGGACACTGTAAAGACCTGGGACTGTTTTTAAACAAAAAGAAAAGCCACTTTTGAGCATAGCTTTTCTATCGTTTCTTTTTTTAAGTTAATTTAAATATTGTTATATTTTTCTTCCCAAAAGTACTGGTGGGTTGCAGTCGTTTTTTTCCTGTACTATATTGGGTTATTCTGTAAATAATTATTTTAATAGTTTCCTGTGAATTTATGAATGGTTGGTTTCTTTATCGTCTTGTTGACCACTTTTACTGCAACTTCTGATTCACCTGCTGATTGATGTTATACCCTGGGATGAAAGGCTAGTTCTGTTACCCTGGGATGAAAGGCTAGTTCTGATATACCCTGGGATGAAAGGCTAGTTCTGTTATACCCTGGGATGAAAGGCTAGTTCTGTTATACCCTGGGATGAAAGGCTAGTTCTGATATACCCTGGGATGAAAGGCTAGTTCTGTTATACCCTGGGATGAAAGGCTAGTTCTGATATACCCTGGGATGAAAGGCTAGTTCTGTTATACCCTGGGATGAAAGGCTAGTTCTGATATACCCTGGGATGAAAGGCTAGTTCTGATATACCCTGGGATGAAAGACTAGTTCTGTTATACCCTGGGATGAAAGGCTAGTTCTGATATACCCTGGGATGAAAGGCTAGTTCTGGTTCACCTGTTGATTGATGTTATACCCTGGGATGAAAGGCTAGTTCTGTTATACCCTGGGATGAAAGGCTAGTTCTGTTATACCCTGGGATGAAAGGCTAGTTCTGATATACCCTGGGATGAAAGGCTAGTTCTGATATACCCTGGGATGAAAGGCTAGTTCTGTTATACCCTGGGATGAAAGGCTAGTTCTGGTATACCCTGGGATGAAAGGCTAGTTCTGTTATACCCTGGGATGAAAGGCTAGTTCTGGTTCACCTGTTGATTGATGTTATACCCTGGGATGAAAGGCTAGTTCTGATATACCCTGGGATGAAAGGCTAGTTCTGGTATACCCTGGGATGAGGTTAGTTCTTGATGTTATACCCTGGGATGAAAGACTAGTTCTGATATACCCTGGGATGAAAGGTTAGTTCTGGTTCACCTAAGGTTAGTTCTGGTTCACCTATTGATTGATGTTATACCCTGGGTGAAAGGCTAGTTCTGGTTCACCTCTTGATTGATGTTATACCCTGGGATGAAAGGCTAGTTATGTTATACCCTGGGATGAAAGGCTAGTTCTGATATATCCTGGGATGAAAGGTTAGTATCTGGTTCACCTGTTGATTGATGATATACCCTGGGATGAAAGGCTAGTTCTGTTATACCCTGGGATGAAAGGCTAGTTCTGGTTCACCTGTTGATTGATGATATATCCTGGGATGAAAGGTTAGTGCTGGTTCACCTGTTGATTGATGATATACCCTGGGATGAAAGACTAGTTCTGGGATATATCCTGGGATGAAAGGCTAGTTCTGTTATACCCTGGGATGAAAGGCTAGTTCTGGTTCACCTGTTGATTGATGTTATACCCTGGGATGAAAGGCTAGTTCTGTTATACCCTGGGATGAAAGACTAGTTCTGATATATCCTGGGATGAAAGGCTAGTTCTGTTATACCCTGGGATGAAAGGCTAGTTCTGATATACCCTGGGATGAAAGGTTAGTTCTGTTATACCCTGGGATGAAAGGCTAGTTCTGGTATACCCTGGGATGAAAGGCTAGTTCTGTTATACCCTGGGATGAAAGGCTAGTTCTGGTTCACCTGTTGATTGATGTTATACCCTGGGATGAAAGGCTAGTTCTGATATACCCTGGGATGAAAGGTTAGTTCTGGTTCACCTATTGATTGATGTTATACCCTGGGTGAAAGGCTAGTTCTGGTTCACCTCTTGATTGATGTTATACCCTGGGATGAAAGGCTAGTTATGTTATACCCTGGGATGAAAGGCTAGTTCTGATATATCCTGGGATGAAAGGTTAGTTCTGGTTCACCTGTTGATTGATGATATACCCTGGGATGAAAGGCTAGTTCTGGTTCACCTGTTGATTGATGATATATCCTGGGATGAAAGGTTAGTGCTGGTTCACCTGTTGATTGATGATATACCCTGGGATGAAAGGCTAGTTCTGTTATACCCTGGGATGAAAGGCTAGTTCTGTTATACCCTGGGATGAAAGACTAGTTCTGATATATCCTGGGATGAAAGGCTAGTTCTGTTATACCCTGGGATGAAAGGCTAGTTCTGGTTCACCTGTTGATTGATGTTATACCCTGGGATGAAAGGCTAGTTCTGTTATACCCTGGGATGAAAGGCTAGTTCTGTTATACCCTGGGATGAAAGGCTAGTTCTGATATACCCTGGGATGAAAGGTTAGTTCTGTTATACCCTGGGATGAAAGGCTAGTTCTGGTATACCCTGGGATGAAAGGCTAGTTCTGTTATACCCTGGGATGAAAGGCTAGTTCTGGTTCACCTGTTGATTGATGTTATACCCTGGGATGAAAGGCTAGTTCTGTTATACCCTGGGATGAAAGGCTAGTTCTGGTTCACCTGTTGATTGATGTTATACCCTGGGATGAAAGGCTAGTTCTGTTATACCCTGGGATGAAAGGCTAGTTCTGTTATACCCTGGGATGAAAGGCTAGTTCTGTTATACCCTGGGATGAAACCCTGGGTTAGTTCTGTTATACCCTGGGATGAAAGGCTAGTTCTGATATACCCTGGGATGAAAGGCTAGTTCTGTTATACCCTGGGATGAAAGGCTAGTTCTGGTATACCCTGGGATGAAAGGCTAGTTCTGTTATACCCTGGGATGAAAGGCTAGTTCTGGTTCACCTGTTGATTGATGTTATACCCTGGGATGAAAGGCTAGTTCTGGTTCACCTGTTGATTGATGATATACCCTGAGATGAAAGGCTAGTTCTGGTTCACCTGTTGATTGATGATATACCCTGGGATGAAAGACTAGTTCTGGTTCACCTGTTGATTGATGTTATACCCTGGGATGAAAGGCTAGTTCTGTTATACCCTGGGATGAAAGGCTAGTTCTGATATACCCTGGGATGAAAGGTTAGTTCTGGTTCACCTGTTGATTGATGTTATACCCTGGGATGAAAGGCTAGTTCTGTTATACCCTGGGATGAAAGGCTAGTTCTGTTATACCCTGGGATGAAAGGCTAGTTCTGGTTCACCTGTTGATTGATGTTATACCCTGGGATGAAAGACTAGTTCTGTTATACCCTGGGATGAAAGACTAGTTCTGGTTCACCTGTTGATTGATGTTATACCCTGGGATGAAAGACTAGTTCTGTTATACCCTGGGATGAAAGACTAGTTCTGGTTCACCTGTTGATTGATGTTATACCCTGGGATGAAAGGCTAGTTCTGTTATACCCTGGGATGAAAGACTAGTTCTGTTATACCCTGGGATGAAAGGCTAGTTCTGGTTCACCTGTTGATTGATGTTATACCCTGGGATGAAAGGCTAGTTCTGGTTCACCTGTTGATTGATGTTATACCCTGGGATGAAAGACTAGTTCTGTTATACCCTGGGATGAAAGGCTAGTTCTGGTTCACCTGTTGATTGATGTTATACCCTGGGATGAAAGGCTAGTTCTGGTTCACCTGTTGATTTATGTTATACCCTGGGATGAAAGACTAGTTCTGTTATACCCTGGGATGAAAGGCTAGTTCTGGTTCACCTGTTGATTGATGTTATACCCTGGGATGAAAGGCTAGTTCTGTTATACCCTGGGATGAAAGGCTAGTTCTGGTTCACCTGTTGATTGATGTTATACCCTGGGATGAAAGACTAGTTCTGTTATACCCTGGGATGAAAGGCTAGTTCTGTTATACCCTGGGATGAAAGGCTAGTTCTGGTTCACCTGTTGATTGATGTTATACCCCTGTTCTGACCCTTGAAAGTTCTGGCTATGTTTCTGATATACCCTGGGATGAAAGGCTAGTTCTGGTTCACCTGTTGATTGATGTTATACCCTGGGATGAAAGACTAGTTCTGTTATACCCTGGGATGAAAGGCTAGTTCTGTTATACCCTGGGATGAAAGGCTAGTTCTGGTTCACCTGTTGATTGATGTTATACCCTGGGATGAAAGACTAGTTCTGTTATACCCTGGGATGAAAGGCTAGTTCTGTTATACCCTGGGATGAAAGGCTAGTTCTGGTTCACCTGTTGATTGATGTTATACCCTGGGATGAAAGACTAGTTCTGTTATACCCTGGGATGAAAGGCTAGTTCTGTTATACCCTGGGATGAAAGGCTAGTTCTGGTTCACCTGTTGATTGATGTTATACCCTGGGATGAAAGACTAGTTCTGTTATACCCTGGGATGAAAGGCTAGTTCTGTTATACCCTGGGATGAAAGGCTAGTTCTGGTTCACCTGTTGATTGATGTTATACCCTGGGATGAAAGACTAGTTCTGTTATACCCTGGGATGAAAGGCTAGTTCTGTTATACCCTGGGGTGAAAGACTAGTTCTGAATCAGTCAGGATACTCTTCAAAAAAGGTCCAAAGCAACATGTTTATTTTTCAGCATTCTGGTACGACTCTTTTTTACAGTGTCTTCACATAACGTCTGTTCTGTGGTCAGATTCCTCCATCTTGTTTTACTGTGGTGGTGTTGTAGTTTTGTTCTGTGTCTCGGTCTGTTGCCACTTCCTGTAGCCGTTCAGGTCTGACTGAGGGTGTATCCCAAATAGCAACCTATTCATTATGTAGGGGATTACTGTTGACCAGAGACCTATGGCCAAAACGAGTGCACTATATATATATATATATATATATATAGGGAATAAGGTGCTATTTGTGACGTGAGCCTGACTCCAGGTCAGTTCCCTGACAGGTCAGAGCCAGTGGGTCTGAGGTCCTGTCCTCCTGATCGTAGAAGATCTGTCCTCCCAGCTGAGTGACTCGGGGCTGTAGAACGGAGAGAGGAGAACGGTACCCACCGAGAGAAGAAGAGAGAGAGAGGCTACTTTCACCTACAGAGTTTCAAATAAAAAAATTTAAAATGTTTCTTGTTCATATACATTTATTTTTATTTTTTAAAGATGGCATTAAGAAGAAAGGAAAACCTCTGAATGTACATTGTCTGTCTGTAAATATTTGCACCAGTGGTGCTCTCTGTTTCTAGTATTGTGTAGGAGAAAGCAGAGGAAGACTGTGATAACGTTGTGCATGTAGAAAGCAGCAGGGAATCAACATACAAATGACAACAACGAAATGACTTTCCACTCGTTGAATCTGGAGCCTGAATGTCTTCGTCACCTGTCATCTCTCTTCATCCTAACACGTTCTAACTTTTAATAAACATGTGTTGGCTTTTGTATCCAGAAGGAGGGTGTTGGTTTTCACTGGGATCCTGAGGGGGGTGTAGGTCAGTCAACATGTCTTCCTGAGGTGGGGGGGGGACACACTGGGTGTCTGTCTTACTGTGTTGAGGGGGGGGACACTGGGTCTGTAGTCTGTCTTACTGTGTTGAGGAGGGGGGGGGACACTGGGTCTGTAGTCTGTCTTACTGTGTTGAGGAGGGGGGGGGGACACTGGGTCTGTCTTACTGTGTTGAGGTGGGGGGGGACACTGGGTCTGTAGTCTGTCTTACTGTGTTGAGGAGGGGGGACACTGGGTCTGTAGTCTGTCTTACTGTGTTGAGGAGGGGGGACACTGGGTCTGTAGTCTGTCTTACTGTGTTGAGGTGGGGGGGACACTGGGTCTGTAGTCTGTCTTACTGTGTTGAGGAGGGGGGACACTGGGTCTGTAGTCTGTCTTACTGTGTTGAGGAGGGGGGACACTGGGTCTGTAGTCTGTCTTACTGTGTTGAGGTGGGGGGGACACTGGGTCTGTAGTCTGTCTTACTGAGGTGGGGGGGGGACACTGGGTCTTAGTCTGTCTTCTGTGTTGAGGGGGACACTGGGGTAGTCTGGGGCACTGGGTCTGTAGTCTGTGTTGAGGTGGGGGGCACTGGGTCTGTAGTCTGTGTTGAGGTGGGGGGCACTGGGTCTGTAGTCTGTGTAGTCTGAGGTGGGGGGCACTGGGTCTGTAGTCTGTGCACTGGGTCTGAGTCTGTGGTGAGGGGGGGGGGACACTGGGTCAGTCGTCTTAAGGAAACAGACTGACTGTACGACAGTGTCCTCTGTCCAGCTGCTCCAGACAGTCAGAGTAGCGCTGGGCTAGAGGAGGGGGGACACTGGGTCTGTAGTCTGTCTTACTGTGTTGAGGTGGGGGGACACTGGGTCTGTCTTACTGTGTTGAGGAGGGGAGAACTGGAACAAGGAAAGGAGAGATGCATCTCTCAGAGAGAAGTCACGCTAGATTGATTTCAATTGAAGATTTTGGTTCAAGAGGCCCTGAATGTTGTGTCCCATCTGGACAATATTCTAGGGGAAACGCTGAGAGGAAATCCTAAGGCGCTCACCTCCAACCACTGCAGGAGCAGCTGCTCTCTGCTCTTCTCCCGTCTCTCAGAACAAATTATTCTGAGCAGCTCAGAGACAAAGTCCTCAGCCTTCACCTGACCTGTCTGGGGGGGGGGGAGAAGGGCTCAGGGACGGAAAGAGAGCTGCACCCGAAGAGACTCATCTTTACCAAACCAATATGGACACCTCAGGTGACCACTCAAAACAGTTTAACAGGACATCAACTCCATAATATTAAAATAGTCCTTATGAACCAACAACCAAGGGGAAGTTTCCCAGACACAGGTTAAACCTAATCCTGGATTTAACAGCTCAATGCAGATTCAACATCGAGTTTACATTTTAATCTGTGTGTCCAGGAAACTGTCCCCAGACGTATCGTCTTATTACCCAGAGGAAATAGACCAGGTTGGTTATCTTGAGAGTGCAGTCCTTGGAGTCCTCTAGTCTTATGGAGTCCAGGATGAGTCCGGTCAGAAAGACATGGCACTGTCTCCCAAACACCATGTCCTCCCAGGACACATTGAAGCAGGCAAAAGCCACATCTGGACCTGGAGACAAGACTGTCTGGATGCAAATCACCTTGTTGACCACGACTCAGCAGGGAATATATATATATATATATATATATATATATATATATATATAGACAACAGAATCTCTACAGTCTAAACTACTGTTGGATACGTGCCAAATGGCTCCCTCTTCCTTTTGTTATAGTGCTTTGCTTTTAACCAGTAGTGTACTATGTAGGGAGTAGTCTTCCATTAGGGACGCAGGCTGTTTCTCATTACACAGAGGAAACCAACAGTCCTGTTCTAATGAACTAGAGGGGTACAGCTCCATGATTGCTTTTAACCAGTAGTGCACTAGTAAACACGCTCCATACCACGACCAAGACTAGTAAACACCTTCCATACCACGCTACATACCACTCTACATACCACGCTACATACCACGACCAAGACTAGTAAACACAGACAGAGAGAGAGACAGAGAGACAGAGACAGAGAGAGACAGAGAGAGACACAGAGAGACAGAGAGAGACAGAGACAGAGAGACAGAGACAGAGAGAGAGAGACAGAGAGAGACAGAGAGAGAGAGACAGACAGAGAGAGAGAGACAGACAGAGAGAGACAGAGAGAGAGAGAGACAGAGAGAGACAGAGACAGACAGAGACAGACAGAGAGAGACAGACCATACCACGCTACATACTACACCACACGCTACATACCACTACCAAGACTAGTAAACACATTACATAACACGCTACATACTACACCACGCGCTGCATACCACTACCAAGACTAGTAAACACATTCCATACCACGCTACATACTACACCACACGTTACATACCACGCTACATACTACACCACACGCTACATACCACGACTAAGACTAGTAAACACATTCCATACCACGCTACATACTACACCACACGCTACATACCACTACCAAGACTAGTAAACACATTCCATACCACGCTACATACCACTACCAAGACTAGTAAACACATTACATAACACGCTACATACTACACCACACGCTACATACCACTACCAAGACTAGTAAACACATTACATAACACGCTACATACTACACCACACGCTGCATACCACGACTAAGACTAGTAAACACATTCCATACCACCCTACATACTACACCACACGTTACATACCACGCTACATACTACACCACACATTCCATACCACGCTACATACTGCACCTCCCTCTATACTGTACTTACTGCACCTCCCCCTATACTGTATGTCTGCTACTGTCCTACTTACTGCACCTCCCCCTATACTGTATGTCTGCTACTGTCCTACTTACTGCACCTCCCCCTATACTGTATGTCTGCTACTGTCCTACTTACTGCACCTCCCTCTATACTGTACTTACTGCACCTTCCCCTATACTGTATGTCTGCTACTGTCCTACTTACTGCACCTCCCCTATACTGTATGTCTGCTACTACTGTCCTACTTACTGCACCCCCTATACTGTATGTCTGCTACTACTGTTCTACTTACTGCACCTCCCCTATACTGTATGTCTGCTACTGTCCTACTTACTGCACCTCCCCCTATACTGTATGTCTGCTACTGTCCTACTTACTGCACCTCCCCCTATACTGTATGTCTGCTACTGTCCTACTTACTGCACCTCCCCCTATACTGTATGTCTGCTACTACTGTCCTACTTACTGCACCTCCCCCTATACTGTATGTCTGCTACTACTGTCCTACTTACTGCACCTCCTCCTATACTGTATGTCTGCTACTGTCCTACTTACTGCACCTCCCCCTATACTGTATGTCTGCTACTACTGTCCTACTTACTGCACCTCCCCCTATACTGTATGTCTGCTACTACTGTCCTACTTACTGCACCTCCCCCTATACTGTATGTCTGCTACTACTGTCCTACTTACTGCACCTCCCCTATACTGTATGTCTGCTACTGTCCTACTTACTGCGCCTCCCCCTATACTGTATGTCTGCTACTACTGTCCTACTTACTGCACCTCCCCCTATACTGTATGTCTGCTACTGTCCTACTTACTGCACCTCCCCCTATACTGTATGTCTGCTACTGTCCTACTTACTGCACCTCCCTCTATACTGTACTTACTGCACCTCCCCCTATACTGTATGTCTGCTACTACTGTCCTACTTACTGCACCTCCCCCTATACTGTATGTCTGCTACTGTCCTACTTACTGCACCTCCCCCTATACTGTATGTCTGCTACTGTCCTACTTACTGCACCTCCCCTATACTGTATGTCTCCTACTGTCCTACTTACTGCACCCCCTATACTGTATGTCTGCTTCTAATGTCCTACTTACTGCACCTCCCCCTATACTGTACTTACTGCACCTCCCCCTATACTGTATGTCTGCTACTACTGTCCTACTTCCTGCACCTCCCTCTATACTGTATGTCTGCTACTACTGTCCTACTTCCTGAACCTCCCCCTATACTGTATGTCTGCTACTGCCCTACTTACTGCACCTCCCTCTATACTGTATGTCTGCTACTGTCCTACTTCCTGCACCTCCCCCTATACTGTATGTCTGCTACTGCCCTACTTACTGCACCTCCCTCTATACTGTAGGTCTGTTACTACTGTCCTACTTACTGCACCTCCCCCTATACTGTAGGTCTGCTACTACTGTCCTACTTACTGCACCTCCCCCTATACTGTAGGTCTGCTACTACTGTCCTACTTACTGCACCTCCCCCTATACTGTAGGTCTGCTACTACTGTCCTACTTCCTGCACCTCCCCCTATACTGTAGGTCTGCTACTACTGTCCTACTTACTGCACCTCCCCCTATACTGTATGTCTGCTACTGTCCTACTTACTGCACCTCCCCTATACTGTAGGTCTGTTACTACTGTCCTACTTACTGCACCTCCTCCTATACTGTAGGTCTGCTTCTACTGTCCTAATTACTGCACCTCCCCTATACTGTAGGTCTGCTTCTACTGTCCTACCTGCACCTCCCCCTATACTGTATGTCTGCTACTGTCCTACTTCCTGCACCTCCCTCTATACTGTAGGTCTGTTACTACTGTCCTACTTATTGCACCTCCTCCTATACTGTAGGTCTGCTTCTACTGTCCTAATTACTGCACCTCCCCCTATACTGTACTTACTGCACCTCCCCCTATACTGTATGTCTGCTACTGTCCTACTTCCTGCACCTCCCTCTATACTGTATGTCTGCTACTGTCCTACTTCCTGCACCTCCCTCTATACTGTACATTTACATTTAAGTCATTTAGCAGACGCTCTTATCCAGAGCGACTTACAAATTGGTGCATACACCTTATGACAACCAGTGGAACAGCCACTTGCATCTAAATCTTGTTGCTTCTACTGATTTAGGGGGTGAGAAGTACTTACTGCACCCTATACTTACCCTATCCTAGGTATTCCTTGAAGAGGTGGGGTTTCAGGTGTCTCCGGAAGGTGGTGATTGACTCCGCTGTCCTGGCGTCGTGAGGAGTTTGTTCCACCATTGGGGGCCAGAGCAGCGAACAGTTTTGACTTACTGCACCTCCCCCTATACTGTATGTCTGCTACTACTGTCCTACTTACTGCACCTCCCCCTATACTGTATGTCTGCTACTGTCCTACTTACTGCACCTCCTCCTATACTGTATGTCTGCTACTGTCCTACTTACTGCACCTCCCCCTATACTGTATGTCTGCTACTACTGTTCTACTTACTGCACCTCCCCCTATACTGTATGTCTGCTACTACTGTCCTACTTACTGCACCTCCCCCTATACTGTAGGTCTGCTACTACTGTCCTACTTACTGCACCTCCCCCTATACTGTATGTCTGCTACTGTCCTACTTACTGCACCTCCCCCTATACTGTATGTCTGCTACTGTCCTACTTACTGCACCTCCCCCTATACTGTATGTCTGCTACTGTCCTACTTACTGCACCTCCCCCTATACTGTATGTCTGCTACTGTCCTACTTACTGCACCTCCCCCTATACTGTAGGTCTGCTACTACTGTCCTACTTACTGCACCTCCCCCTATACTGTATGTCTGCTACTGTCCTACTTACTGCACCTCCCCTATACTGTATGTCTGCTACTGTCCTACTTACTGCACCTCCCCCTATACTGTAGGTCTGCTACTACTGTCCTACTTACTGCACCTCCCCTATACTGTATGTCTGCTACTGTCCTACTTACTGCACCTCCCCCTATACTGTAGGTCTGCTACTACTGTCCTACTTACTGCACCTCCCCCTATACTGTAGGTCTGCTACTACTGTCCTACTTACTGCACCTCCCCCTATACTGTACTTACTGCACCTCCCCCTATACTGTATGTCTGCTACTGTCCTACTTCCTGCACCTCCCTCTATACTGTAGGTCTGCTACTACTGTCCTACTTACTGCACCTCCCCCTATACTGTATGTCTGCTACTACTGTCCTACTTACTGCACCACTCCCCCTATACTGTATGTCTGCTACTGTCCTACTTACTGCACCTCCCCCTATACTGTATGTCTGCTACTACTGTCCTACTTACTGCACCTCCCCTATACTGTATTTCTACTACTGTCCTACTTACTGCACCTCCCCCTATACTGTATGTCTGCTACTGTCCTACTTACTGCACCTCCCCCTATACTGTATGTCTCCTACTGTCCTACTTACTGCACCCCCTAGTATACTGTAGGTCTGCTACTACTGTCCTACTTACTGCACCTCCCCTATACTGTAGGTCTGCTACTACTGTCCTACTTACTGCACCTCCCCTATACTGTATGTCTGCTACTGTCCTACTTCCTGCACCTCCCTCTATACTGTAGGTCT
The DNA here is from genome assembly GCF_023373465.1 of Oncorhynchus keta. Lineage (NCBI taxonomy): Eukaryota > Metazoa > Chordata > Actinopteri > Salmoniformes > Salmonidae > Oncorhynchus > Oncorhynchus keta. The sequence continues at coordinate 145,815 of NW_026290967.1, forward strand.
GCTACTACTGTCCTACTTACTGCACCTCCCCCTATACTGTATGTCTGCTACTGTCCTACTTACTGCACCTCCCCCTATACTGTAGGTCTGCTACTGTCCTACTTACTGCACCTCAGTTAACCCACTGTTCCCCAGTAGATAAATCTGTCTGTAGTTTGAGCTGATTCCAGAGACTGTGAAGGAGGGAACAGGAGTGTCACCGTACCTTTAACAGGGTTTTGTAGTAAGTGGCGTACCAGTGTGTTCCCACATAAACTTTAACAACTTTATAAATGCTGAACGTTGCCACTGAGGCAGACCAGGGCCCTGCTGTAAAACACCCTGTAAAACACAGACAGAGAGAGAGACAGACAGAGAGAAAGAAAGAGAGAGAGAAAGAAAGACAGAGAGCGAGACAGAGAGAGACAGAGATGGAGAGAGACAGAGAGAGAAAGAAAGACAGAGAGCGAGAGAGACAGAGAGAAAGAATGACACAGAGAGAGACAGAGAGACAGAAACAGAGAGACAGACGAGAGAGAGAAACAGTAGCACAGTTAGAGACAGAGATGGAGAGAGACAGAGAGAGACAGAGGGTGTGTGTGTGTGTGTGTGACATTGTGTGTGTGTGTGTGTGTGTGTGTGTGTGTGTGTGTGTGTGTGTGTGTGTGTGTGTGTGTGTGTATGTGTGTGTGTGTTCTCTCACTGCCTGTGGTCCTGGTCCTGTGTAGGAACTCCCACAGTGCATCTCTGAAGGTGTGGTAGGCCTCATCCTGTCTGTCCAGGTACTCACACAACCCCGGCAGCTCACACTGCCTCTCTGTCAGCGGGACACGACTCGTCCCTAACCAGTTCCTGCAACATCCCCCAATGGGAACGACAGTTTCAGAGTCTGTTCACACTGCTCACCGCAACAACAACAAGACACTTCGTCAGAAAGGAAGCCGTTTCATTGGTTGTAAGCTGTGCAAGGTTGCAAATGAACCAATGAAAAGGCTTTTCCCAGTGTGACCGGCCCGTTCTGAGGAGCATGAACATTAAATCCACGTTAGATAACGGCTCAACGTTGCTGTTCACCGGCTCTCCGGGAGCTACAGTCACGTCAGTCACTGAATTACATTATGATCATCACTAGAATAGGGCCAGGAGTTTTACCGGACCACTGGAGTAGGGCCAGGAGTTTTACCGGACCACTAGTATAGGGCCAGGAGTTTTACCGGACCACTAGTATAGGGCCAGGAGTTTTACCGGACCACTGGAATAGGGCCAGGAGTTTTACCGGACCACTGGAATAGGGCCAGGAGTTTTACCGGACCACTAGTATAGGGCCAGGAGTTTTACCGGACCACTGGAATAGGGCCAGGAATTTTACCAGACCACTGGAATAGGGCCAGGAGTTTTACCGGACCGCCTGGTACGGCAACTGCTCCGCCCTCAACCGTAAGGCTCTCCAGAGGGTAGTGAGGTCTGCACAACGCATCACCGGGGGCAAACTACCTGCCCTCCAGGACACCTACACCACCCGATGTTACAGGAAGGCCATAAAGATCATCAAGGACATCAACCACCCGAACCACTGCCTGTTCACCCCGCTATCATCCAGAAGGCGAGGTCAGTACAGGTGCATCAAAGCTGGGACCGAGAGACTGAAAAACAGCTTCTATCTCAAGGCCATCAGACTGTTAAACAGCCACCACTAACATTGAGTGGCTGCTGCCAACACACTGACACTGACACTGACACTGACTCAACTCCAGCCACTTTAATAATGGGAATTGATGGGAAATGATGTAAATATATCACTAGCCACTTTAAACAATGCTACCTTATATAATGTTACTTACCCTACATTATTCATCTCATATGCATACGTATATACTGTACTTTATATCATCGACTGCATCCTTATGTAATACATGTATCACTAGCCACTTTAACTATGCCACTTTGTTTACTTTGTCTACATACTCATCTCATATGTATATACTGTACTCGATACCATCTACTGTATGCTGCTCTGTACCATCACTCATTCATATATCCTTATGTACATGTTCCTTATCCCCTTACACTGTGTATAAGACAGTAGTTTTGGAATTGTTAGTTAGATTACTTGTTGGTTATCACTGCATTGTCGGAACTAGAAGCACAAGCATTTCGCTACACTCGCATTAACATCTGCTAACCATGTGTATGTGACAAATAAAATTTGATTTGATTTGATTTGATTTGAGAGACCAGACCCAGCAGTCTGCCCAGTGTAGTCTACCTGACCAGAGAGAGAGTAGAGACAGGAGTAGAGACAGGACCCGGCAGTCTGCCCAGTGTAGTCTACTTGACCAGAGGGAGAGTAGAGACAGGACCCGGCAGTCTGCCCAGTGTAGTCTACCTGACCAGAGGGAGAGTAGAGACAGGACCCGGCAGTCTGCCCAGTGTAGTCTACCGGACCAGAGGGAGAGTAGAGACAGGACCAGGCAGTCTGCCCAGTGTAGTCTACCGAACCAGGGGGAGTTAGAGCAGCCAGACAGCCCTGCTCCATGCTCTGTCTCTGGGGAGATCCTCCATGTTGTATCCTGGAGGCCTGCTGAAGCCTGGGGCTCTGGTGATCCAGCAGCCTGTCCACAGAGACACTCCGTGGGGCTGGACTCTGGCACCGACTGGCCCCTTCAGAGAACCGCCGGAGGACAGTGGAGTCGTCTGATCGGTGAGTGGCTACATACAGGTCTGGAGTAGGAAGGAGACAACACACCCATCTCTTAGAGAAGTAGCCTGGTCTGTAGAGTAGACAACAACACACCCATCTCTTAGAGAAGTAGTCTGGTCTGTAGAGGAGACAACAACACACCCATCTCTTAGAGAAGTAGCCTGGTCTGTAGAGGAGACAACAACACACCCATCTCTTAGAGAAGTAGCCTGGTCTGTAGAGGAGACAACAACACACCCATCTCTTAGAGAAGTAGCCTGGTCTGTAGAGGAGACAACAACACACCCATCTCTTAGAGAAGTAGCCTGGTCTGTAGAGGAGACAACAACACACCCATCTCTTAGAGAAGTAGCCTGGTCTGTAGAGGAGACAACACACCCATCTCTTAGAGAAGTAGCCTGGTCTGTAGAGGAGACAACAACACACCCATCTCTTAGAGAAGTAGCCTGGTCTGTAGAGGAGACAACAACACACCCATCTCTTAGAGAAGTAGCCTGGTCTGTAGAGGAGACAACACACCCATCTCTTAGAGAAGTAGCCTGGTCTGTAGAGGAGACAACAACACACCCATCTCTTAGAGAAGTAGCCTGGTCTGTAGAGGAGACAACAACACACCCATCTCTTAGAGAAGTAGCCTGGTCTGTAGAGGAGACAACACACCCATCTCTTAGAGAAGTAGCCTGGTCTGTAGAGGAGACAACAACACACCCATCTCTTAGAGAAGTAGCCTGGTCTGTAGAGGAGACAACACACCCATCTCTTAGAGAAGTAGCCTGGTCTGTAGAGGAGACAACAACACACCCATCTCTTAGAGAAGTAGCCTGGTCTGTAGATGAGAGACAACACACCCATCTTTAGAAAGTCAGCCTGGTCTTCCCTAGATAGTGCACACCCATCTCTTTTGTCCTGGTCTCATAGGGAACAACACACAGTACAGGGTGCCATCTTAGGGACATCTCACACAATGGACTAGGAGACAGACAACACACCCATCTCTTAGAGAAGTAGCCTGGTCTGTAGAGGAGACAACACACCCATATCTTAGAGAAGTAGCCCTGGTCTAGAGGAGACAACAACACACCCATCTCTTAAAATGAGCCTGGTCTGTAGGAGAATGAGATCTCTTTACAAGGACCACCAGACAGTATCTCTTACCATTAGCCTGGTCTAGAGGAGACTACTACTACTAGCCCACCCTCTTAGAGAAGTAGCCTGGTCTGTAGAGGAGACAACAACACCCACTTAGAGAAGTACACCCATCTCTTAGAGAAGTACTACACACCCATCTCTAGCCTGGTCTACTAGGAGACAACTACACCCATCTCTAGTAGCCTGGTCTGTAGAGGAGACACTACTACACACCCATCTCTTAGAGAACTAGCCTGGTCTGTAGGAGACCACACCCATCTCACCACCACTACCCATCTCTTACCACCACCAGCCACTGTAGAGGAGACAACAACACCACCCACCTCTTAGAGAAGTAGCCTGGTCTGTAGACTACAACACACCCATCTCTTAGAATAGTAGCCTACTACTACCACCAGACACCACCACACCCATCTCTTAGAGAACCAGCCTGGTCTGTAGAGGAGACAACACCCCATCTCTACTACTACTAGCCTGGTACTAGAGGAGACAACACCCACTACTAGAGGAGACAAACACTACCATCTCTTAGAGAAGTAGCCTGGTCTACTAGAGGAGACAACTACACTACCTATCTCTTAGAGAACTAGCCTGGTCTGTAGAGGGAGACAACTACCACACCACTCTCTACTAGAAGTACCACTGTCTACTAAGACTACAACACACCTACACCTCTTAGAGAAGTAGCCTGGTCTGTAGAGGAGACAACACACCCATCTCTTAGAGAACTAGCCTACTAGAGGAGACAACAACACACCATCTCTTAGAGAAGTAGCCTGGTCTGTACTACTACAACACTACCCATCTCTAGAGAAGTAGCCTGGTCTACAACAACACACCCATCTCTAGTAGCCTGGTCAGACAACAACACCCATCTCTTAGAGAAGTAGCCTGGTCTGTAGAGGAGACCACCACCACCATCTCACCAGTACTACTACTACTCTCTTAGAGAACTAGCCTGGTCTGTAAGGAGACAACACACACCCATCTCTTAGAGAACTAGCCTGGTCTGTACTACTACTACTACACCATCTACTACTACTGGTCTACTACTACTACTACTATCTCTTATACTGGTCTGTAGAGGAGACTACTACTACAACTACCACTACTACTACCACCTCTCTTACTAGCCTGGTCTAGAGGAGACAACAACACACCCATCTCAGCCTGGTCCACCACCACCATCTCAGCCTGGTCTGTAGAGGAGCACCACACACCATCCACTACTAGCCTGGTCTACTACTACCATCTCTTAGAGAAGTAGCCTGGTCTGTAGAGGAGACAACTACACTACCATCTCTTACTACTACTACTACTACTACCCATCTCTTACTAATACTGGTCACTACTACAACACACCACTGGTCTTACTACAACACACCCACTACTACTGACTACTACACACCCATCTCTTAGAGGTAGCACTGGTCTAGAGGAGACTACTACTACTCTTACTAGCCTGGTCTGTAGAGGAGACAACAACACAGTTCTCTAGAGAAGTGCTGGTAGAGCAACAACTGCCCTCTTGCTAAAACGCCTGGTCTGTAGGGTGAGACAAGGACCACCCATCGTAGAATGTACTGCACTGTAGAGGACTAACTGTAACCCATACTCTTGGATAATTAAGCTGGTCTGTAGAATGAGACACTACTATATACTACTACTACTACTACTGTTACTACTACTACTATTGCTACTACTACTACTACTACTACTACTACTACTACTACTACTACTACTACTGCCATTTACTACCACTACTACTACTACTACTACTACGACCATTACCCTGGTCTACAGTTCTACTAACGTGGGTATTTACTACTACTACTACAACTCTGCCCACTACTACTAAAACTACTGGCTGTGAGATTTTGGGACCACCAGATACTACTACTACTACCACTACTACTACTACTACCAACTACTACTACTACTGACTACTACTACTGTTACTACTACTACACTACTACTACTACTACTACTACTCTGTACTACTACTACTACTACTACTACTATACTTACTAATACTACACTACTACTACACTACTACTACTGTTAATACTACTACTACTACTACTAATACTACTGCTACTGCTACAACTAAGACTACTACTACTACTACTAATACTACTACTACTACTACTACTTTACTACTCTACTATACTACTACTACTGCTAAGACTACTAGTACTACTACTATAGTACTACTACTACCACTACTAGACTACTACTACTACTACTACTACTACTACTATACTACTACTACTACTGCTACTACTATACTACTACTACTGCTACTACTATACCACTATACTACTACTACTACTACTACTACTACTACTACTACTACTACTACTACCACTGCTACTACTAAGACTACTATTATTAGTACTATACTACTACTACTACTACCACTGCTACTACTAAGATTACTACTATTATACTACTACTACTACTACAGCTAAGACTACTACTACTACTACTACTGGGCTCTATACCTGACTACTACGCAGGGGGAGATACTACTAGACTGCGAGGGGAGAGGGCAGACTAGGAGCGCTGGGAGGGGGAGAGGGAGAGGAGCGAGGGGGAGAGGGCAGAGAGGAGCTACTACTACTAGAGGGCTCTAGGGGAGGGAGAGAGGGCAGAGAGGAGCGAGGGGGAGAGGGCTAGAGAGGAGCGAGGGGGAGACTACTAGAGAGGAGCGAGGGGAGAGGGCAGAGAGGAGCTAGGGGAGAGGGCAGAGAGGAGCGAGGGGAGAGGGCAGAGAGGAGCTAGGGGAGAGAGGGCAGACTAGGGCAGAGAGGGGACTACTACTAGGGGCAGAGACTACTAGGGTGAGACTAGATTGGTGTTGCTACTGAGGGCAGACTAGGAGCTAGGGGGAGAGGGTACCTACTGAATGAGACCAGAGAGGACACTGGCTGCTGAGAGGGCAGAGAGGACTGGGGAGAGGGTAGAGAGTGTACTAGCGACTTAGAGGGTACTAGGTCTACGAGGGGGAGACCATAGGGAAGACCTCTCCCCTGTATGGGCAGAGACCCTGAGGCAGGGAGAGGGCAGAGTCCTTAGGGGGGAGAGGGCAGGAGGAGCGAGGGGGAGAGGACAGAGAGGAGCGAGGGAGGAGAGGGCAGAGAGGGCAGGGGGAGAGGGCAGGAGGAGACTACTACTACTACTACTATTGGAGGGCACTCCACCACTACTACTACTACTACTACAGGGTGATATCATCTCCCAGTAATGGTCCACTTTCCGACACTGGCTGGAGAGTTATCACCATAGGTCCCTGAGGGGCTGTAGGTTATAGCGAGGAGGTAGGGCACTCCCTGAGGGGGGGGAGAGGGTAGAGAGTTTCCTGTAGGTCTTAACCTGAGGTGAGGGGAGCAGGGCTGTAGGTCCCAGGGGGAAGTCTGTATCTCTGGGAGGTGGCAGAGAGGGGCTGGGGGTGGCTGAGGTCGAGGGGGAGAGGCAGAGAGGAGCAGGGTCCTGAGGTCCGCTGGAGGAGGGAGGGCCAATGGGCTCCTGAGGCCCAGGCTTTTGGGGCCTGACTGGGGGCTCTGAGGTCTGTCCTCTCCCTGGAAGGTCCATGGTGCCAGTCCCCTGCCCAGGGGATCCTCTTCCTGGAGGTTAGGGGAGGTTGGGCTGGAGGTTAGGCTGAGGGGGAGAGGGCTGAGAGGTTGAGGGGAGTCTGGGCTGAAGGTCCTGGGGGAGTTTGGGCTGGAGGGTTAGGGGGTCCTTCCCCTCTCCCTGGAGGTCCTTGGGGGAGTTTGGGCTGGAGGGTTGAGCTGGAGGTCCTTTGAGCTGGAGGAGGCTGGAGGTCTCCCTGGAGGGGCAGAGAGGTCTCCCAGGTGGGACACATCAGAGGTACCCTTGTCACTGGAAAAGTCCTGAGCGAGGGAGAGGTCACCCGGCCTGTAGGTCTCTGGAGTGGGTTGGAGAGCGGCCAGAGCTGCAGAGAGGAGCGAGGGGAGAGGTCCAGAGAGGAGCGAGGGGGAGAGGGCAGAGAGGACCCGAGGGGAGAGGGCAGAGAGGAGCAGGGGGAGAGGGCAGAGAGGAGCGAGGGGAGAGGGCAGACCCTCAAGGGGGAGAGGGCAGAGAGGGCGAGGGGAGAGGGCAGAGAGGAGCGAGGGGGGAGAGGGCAGAGGGAGCGAGGGGGAGAGGGCAGAGAGGAGCAAGGGGAGAGGGCAGAGAGGAGCGAGGGGGAGAGGGCAGAGAGGAGCGAGGGGGAGAGGGCAGAGAGGAGCAAGGGGGAGAGGGCAGACCCTCTTCCTGAGGGGAGAGGGTAGGGGGTGGAACTCTGAACCACAGTTATGAGCAGTGTTAGATGTAGAAAAGTTGTGATGTTTCTCTACAACCTACTGAATGACTTTGGAACACAGATGAAATGTTGATCTGAAATGGCAATCCAAACTCTACATGTAGACCCATGTCCTTACCCTCTCCCTGTAGGTCCTTACCCTCTCCCTGTAGGTCCTTAACCTCTCCCTGTAGGTCCTTACCCTCTCCCTGTAGGTCCTTACCCTCTCCCTGTAGGTCCTTACCCTCTCCCTGTAGGTCCTTACCCTCTCCCTGTAGGTCCTTACCCTCTCCCTGTAGGTCCTTCCCCTCTCCCTGTAGGTCCTTACCCCTCTCCCTGTAGGTCCTTACCCTCTCCCTGTAGGTCCTTACCCTCTCCCTGTAGGTCCTTCCCCTCTCCCTGTAGGTCCTTACCCTCTCCCTGTAGGTCCTTACCCTCTCCCTGTAGGTCCTTACCCTCTCCCTGTAGGTCCTTCCCCTCTCCCTGTATGTCCTTACCCTCTCCCTGTAGGTCCTTACCCTCTCCCTGTAGGTCCTTACCCTCTCCCTGTAGGTCCTTACCCTCTCCCTGTAGGTCCTTACCCTCTTCCTGTAGGTCCTTACCCTCTCCCTGTAGGTCCTTACCCTCTTCCTGTAGGTCCTTACCCTCTCCCTGTAGGTCCTTACCCTCTCCCTGTAGGTCCTTACCCTCTCCCTGTAGGTCCTTACCCTCTCCCTGTAGGTCCTTACCCTCTCCCTGTAGGTCCTTACCCTCTCCCTGTAGGTCCTTCCCCTCTCCCTGTAGGTCCTTACCCTCTCCCCCTCTCCCTGTAGGTCCTTACCCTCTCCCTGTAGGTCCTTACCCTCTCCCTGTAGGTCCTTACCCTCTCCCTGTAGGTCCTTACCCTCTCCCTGTAGGTCCTTACCCTCTCCCTGTAGGTCCTTACCCTCTCCCTGTAGGTCCTTACCCTCTCCCTGTAGGTCCTTCCCCTCTCCCTGTAGGTCCTTCCCCTCTCCCTGTAGGTCCTTACCCTCTCCCTGTAGGTCCTTACCCTCTCCCTGTAGGTCCTTACCCTCTCCCTGTAGGTCCTTACCCTCTCCCTGTAGGTCCTTACCCTCTCCCTGTAGGTCCTTACCCTCTCCCTGTAGGTCCGTGTCCTTAACTTCTCCCTGTAGGTCATTACCCTCTCCCTCTACGTCCGTGTCCTTAACTTCTCCCTGTAGGTCATTACCCTCTCCCTCTACGTCCGTGTCCTTACCCTCTTCCTTACTGCCATTTGCCATCTTTCTGGAATGTTGTAGTTCCTGTATGAAACAGGAAATGAAGATGTGGTTCAGTTTGATTGGTCCATACAACATTGTTCCTGTATTGTGATACCCTCTCCCTTGGTAACAGTATCATATAGAATGTTGGACCGCTGTATGTCCATATTATACCCAGTCAGTGTTTATTGGTCAGATAAACTTCTGAGAGTCCTTTCCCTTTTTACCTCTTCCTGTAGGTCCTTCCACCCTCTCCCATAGACTAGGTCCTTCCCCTTTTGTCCATTGGCTCCCTGAGTCCTTCCCCTCTCCCTGTAGGTCCTTACCCTCTCCCTGTAGGTCCTTGACTAGTGAGCTCCCGGTATTGAGTCTTTCCCTGTGAGCTTCCCCTCTCCCTGAGGTCTTCCCCTCTCCCTGAGGTCCTTACCCTCTCCCTGTAGGTCCTTCCCCTCTCCCTGAATCCTTGACCCTGTGAGGTCCTTACCCCCTCCCTGAGTCTTAGTCCCTGAATCATTGACTCCCTGAGCTCCTTATTGAGTCTTAGTGGCTGAATCCTTGACTAGTGAGCTCCTGTATTGAGTCTTAGTGGCTGAATCATTGACCCTGAGCTCCCCTATTGAGTCTTAGTCCCTGATCATTGACTAGTGAGCTCTGTAGGTCCTTGAGTCTCCCTAGTGGTCCTTACCCTTCCCTGTGAGCTCCGTCTCCCTGAGTCTTAGTCCCTGAATCATTGACTAGTGAGCTCCCTGTATTGAGTCTTAGTGGCTGAACCATCTCCCTGTGGCTTCCGGTCTCCCTGTAGGTCCTTACCCTCTCCCTGTAGGTCCGGTATTGACCCTCTCCCTGTAGGTCCTGACCCTCTCCCTGTGAGGTCCTTACCCTCTTCCCTGTGGTCCTTATCCTTCCCTGTAGGTCCTTCCCCTCTCCCTGTAGTCCTTAGTGGCTGAGGTCCTTGACCCTCTCCCTGTAGGTCCTAGTACCCTCTCCCTGTAGGTTGAGTCTTCCTGTGGCTGAATCTCCCTGTGAGGTCCTTACCCTCTCCCTGTAGGTCCTTCATCTCCTAGTGAGTCCTCCCCTCTCCCTGAGGTCTTTACCCTCTTCCTGTAGGTCCTTACCCTCTGGTGAACCCTCTCCCTGTAGGTCCTTACCCTCTCCCTGTAGGTCTTACCCTCTTCCTGTAGGTCCTTACCCTCTGAGCCCTGGTATTGAGTCCTTACCCTCTCCCTGTAGGTCATTGACCCTCTCCCTGTAGGTCCCCTTACCCTCTCTCCCTGTAGGTCCTTACCCTCTCCTGTATTGAGTCCTTAGTGGCCCTCTCCCTGTGAGTCCTTCCCCTCTCCCTGTAGGTCCTTCCCCTCTCCCTGTAGTGAGCTCCTTAGTCATTGACTAGTCCTGGTATTGAGTCTCCCTGTAGGTCCTTACCCTCTCCCTGTGAGTCCTTCCCCTCTCCCTGAGTCCTTAGTCCCTGTAGGTCTTACCCCTTCCCTAGTGAGCTCTGGTATTGAGTCTCCCTGTAGGTCCTTGACCCTCTCCCTGTAGGTCTTACCCTCTCCCTGAGGTCCTTGACTAGTGAGCTCCCTCTCCCTGTAGTCTTAGTGGCTGAATCATCTCCCTGTAGGTCCTTACCCTCTCCCTGTGGTCTGAATCTTCCCCTGAGCTCCCTGTAGGTCCTTGACCCTCTCCCTCTGGTATTGAGTCTTAGTGGTCCTGAACCCTTCCCTGTAGGTCCTTCCCCTCTCCCTGAGTCCTTACCCTCTCCCTGTAGGTCATTGAATAGTGAGCTCCCCTCTCCCTGAGTCTTACCCTCTCCCTGTAGGTCCTGAACCCTCTCCCTGTGAGGTCCATTACCCTCTAGTGGCTGAATCATTGACTAGTGGTCCTTCCCCTCTCCCTGTAGGTCCTTACCTGAATCTCCCTGTGAGGTCCTTGACCCTCTCCCTGTAGGTCCTTACCCTCTCCCTGTAGGTCCTTAATCATTCCCTGTGAGTCCGTTACCCTCTCCCTGAGTCTTACCTCTCTCCCTGAGGTCATTGACCCTCTCCCTGTAGGTCCTTAGTCTTAGTGGTGAATCATCTCCCTAGTGAGGTCCGGTCTTGAGGTCATTGACTAGTGAGCTCCCTGTAGGTCCTTATTGGCTGAATCATTCCCTAGTGAGGTCCTTACCCTCTCCTGTAGGTCCTGACCCTCTCCCTGTAGGTCCTTACTAGTGAGTTACCCGGTCCTGTAGAGTCTTAGTGGCTGAATAGGTCCTGACTAGTGAGCTCTCCCTGTAGTCTTAGTCCCTGAGGTCCATTGCCCTCTCCCTGTAGGTATTGAGTCTTAGTGGTCCTGAATCATTGACTAGTGAGCTCCTGTAGGTATTGACTCCTAGTCCCTGAATCATTGACTAGTGAGCTCCCTGTAGGTCTTAATTCCTGAGGTCCTTGACTAATCTCCTGTATTGAGTCCATTGACTAGTCCCTCTAGTCCTTACCCTCTCCCTGTGGTCCTTACCCTCATCCCTGTAGTGAGCTCCAGTATTGAGTCTTACCCTCTCCCTGTAGGTCATTGACTAGTGAGCTCCCTGTATTGAGTCTTAGTCCTGAACCATTGACTCCCTGAGGTCCGGTATTGAGTCTTGTAGGTCCTTGAATCATTGACTAGTGAGCTCCGGTATTGAGTCTTAGTGGCTGAATCATTGACTAGTGAGCTCCTGTATTGGTCCTTACTAGTCTCCTGTATTGAGTCTTAGTGGCTGAATCATTGTAGGTCCTCCTCTATTGAGTCTTAGTGGCTGAATCATTGACTAGTGAGCCCTGTAGGTCATTACTAGTGAGCTCTTGTATTGAGTCTTAGTGGCTGAATCATTGACTAGTGAGCTGCGGTCTTGAGGTCATTGACTAGTGAGGTCCGGTATTGAGTCCTAGTGGTCCTTACCCTTCCCTGTAGGTCCTTAGTCTTTGACTAGTGAGCTCCGGTACCCTCTGAGTCTTAGTCCTGAATCATTGACTAGTGAGCTCTGGTATCCCTGAGTCTTAGTGGCTGAATCATTGACCCTAGTGAGCTGTAGGTATTGAGTCTTAGTGGCTGATCTCATTGACTAGTGAGCTCCCCTGTGAGTCTTACCCTGAATCATTGACTAGTGAGCTCCGGTATTGAGTCTTAGTGGCTGAATCATTGACTAGTGAGCTCCGGTATTGAGTCTCCCTGTGGCTGAATCATTGACTCTCCCTGTAGGTCCTTGAGTCTTAGTGGCTGAATCATTCCCTAGTGAGTCCGGTATTGAGTCTTCCCTGAATCATTGACTAGTCTCCTGATATTGGTCATTGACTAGTGAGCTCCCTGTAGGTATTGAGTCTTAGTGGCTGAATCATTGACTAGTGAGCTCCAGTATTGAGTCTTAGTCCCTGAGGTCATTGACTAGTCTCCCTGTGAGTCCTTAGTCCCTGAGGTCATTGACTCTCCTGAGGTCCTTGAGTCTCCCTGGTCCTGAATCATCCCTAGTGAGGTCCGGTATTGAGTCTTAGTGGCTGAATCTTGACTAGTGAGCTCCTGTAGGTCTTTGACTAGTGAGCTCCCTGTATTGAGTCTTACCCTGAATCATTGGCTAGTGAGCTCCGGTATTGAGTCTTAGTGGCTGAGTCTTGACTAGTGAGCTCTGGTATTTAGGTCTTAGTCCCTGAATCATTGACTAGTGAGCTCCGGTAGGTCATTGACTAGTCCCTCTAGGTCCTTGAGTCTCCCTGTAGGTCCTGACCCTCTCCCTGTGAGTCCTTCCCTCTCCCTGTAGGTCATTGACCCTAGTCCTGTAGGTCATTGACTAGTCTCCCTGTAGGTCCTTACCCTCTCCCTGTGGCTGAATCATTGAGGTAGTGAGCTCTGGTATTGAGTCTTAGTGGCTGAATCATTGACTAGTGAGCTCTCTCCTGTTGGTCTTAGTGGCTGAGGTCATTGACTAGTGAGCTCCTGTGGTCCTTAGTGGCTGAATCCTTGTCCTAGTGAGCTCTCCTGTAGGTGAGTCTTAATCCCTGAATAGGACTAGTGAGCTCTCCCTGTAGGTTGAGTCATTGACTAGTACCCTCTCCCTGTATTGAGTCTTAGTGGCTGAATCATTGACTAGTGAGCTCCTGAGTCCCTTAGTGGCTGAATCATTGTAGTGTCCGGTATTGAGTCTTAGTGGCTGAATCATTGACTAGTGAGCTCCGGTATTGAGTCTTAGTGGCTGAATCATTGACTAGTGAGTCCTACCCTCTCCCTGAGTCTTAGTGGCTGAATCATTGACTAGTGAGCTCCGGTATTGAGTCTTTGACTAGTGAGCTCCCTGTATTGAGTCTTACCCTCTCCCTGAATCATTGGCTAGTGGGCTCCGTTATTGAGTCTTAGGTCCTTGAATCATTGACTAGTGAGTCCTTACCCTTGAGTCTTAGGTCCATTTTGACTAGTGAGCTCTTGTATTGAGTCTTAGTAGCTGAATCATTGACTAGTGAGCTCCGGTATTGAGTCATTGACTAGTGAGCTCCGGTATTGAGTCTTAGTGGCTGAATCATTCCCTAGTGAGCTCCGGTATTGAGTCTTTGACTAGTGAGCTCCGGTCTTGAGTAGGTAGTGGATGGTCTTATTGACAGTGAGCTCTGGTATTGAGTCTTAGTGGCTGAATCATTGACTAGTGAGCTCTGGTATTGAGTCTTAGTGGCTGATTCATTGACTAGTGAGCTCCGGTATTGAGTCTTAGTGGCTGAATCATTGACTAGTGAGCTCCGGTATTGAGTCTTAGTGGCTGAATCATTGACTAGTGAGCTCCGGTATTGAGTCATTGACTAGTGAGCTCTGGTATTGAGTCTTAGTGGCTGAATCATTGACTAGTGAGCTCCAGTATTGAGTCTTAGTGGCTGAATCATTGACTAGTGAGCTCCGGTATTGAGTCTTAGTGGCTGAATCATTGACTAGTGAGCTCCGGTATTGAGTCTTAGTGGCTGAATCATTGACTAGTGAGCTCCGGTATTGAGTCTTTGACTAGTGAGTTCCGGTATTGAGTCTTAGTGGCTGAATCATTGACTAGTGAGCTCTGGTATTGAGTCTTAGTGGCTGAATCATTGACTAGTGAGCTCTGGTATTGAGTCTTAGTGGCTGAATCATTGACTAGTGAGCTCCGGTATTGAGTCTTAGTGGCTGAATCATTGACTAGTGAGCTCCGGTATTGAGTCTTAGTGGCTGAATCATTGACTAGTGAGCTCCGGTATTGAGTCTTAGTGGCTGAATCATTGACTAGTGAGCTCCGGTATTGAGTCATTGACTAGTGAGCTCTGGTATTGAGTCTTAGTGGCTGAATCATTGACTAGTGAGCTCCAGTATTGAGTCTTAGTGGCTGAATCATTGACTAGTGAGCTCTGGTATTGAGTCTTAGTGGCTGAATCATTGACTAGTGAGCTCCGGTATTGAGTCTTAGTGGCTGAATCATTGACTAGTGAGCTCCGGTATTGAGTCTTAGTGGCTGAATCATTGACTAGTGAGCTCCGGTATTGAGTCTTAGTGGCTGAATCATTGACTAGTGAGCTCCGATATTGAGTCATTGACTAGTGAGCTCTGGTATTGAGTCTTAGTGGCTGAATCATTGACTAGTGAGCTCCAGTATTGAGTCTTAGTGGCTGAGTCATTGAATAGTGAGCTCCGGTATTGAGTCTTAGTGGCTGAATCATTGACTTGTGAGCTCCGGTATTGAGTCTTAGTGGCTGAATCATTGACTAGTGAGCTCCGGTATTGAGTCTTAGTGGCTGAATCATTGACTAGTGAGCTCCGGTATTGAGTCTTTGACTAGTGAGCTCCGGTATTGAGTCTTAGTGGCTGAATCATTGGCTAGTGAGCTCCGTTATTGAGTCTTAGTGGCTGAGTCATTGACTAGTGAGCTCTGGTATTGAGTCTTAGTGGCTGAATCATTGACTAGTGAGCTCCGGTATTGAGTCATTGACTAGTGAGCTCTGGTATTGAGTCTTAGTGGCTGAATCATTGACTAGTGAGCTCCGGTATTGAGTCATTGACTAGTGAGCTCCGGTATTGAGTCTTTGACTAGTGAGTTCCGGTATTGAGTCTTAGTGGCTGAATCATTGACTAGTGAGCTCTGGTATTGAGTCTTAGTGGCTGAATCATTGACTAGTGAGCTCTGGTATTGAGTCTTAGTGGCTGAATCATTGACTAGTGAGCTCCGGTATTGACTCTTAGTGGCTGAATCATTGACTAGTGAGCTCCGGTATTGAGTCTTAATGGCTGAATCATTGACTAATGAGCTCCGGTATTGAGTCATTGACTAGTGAGCTCTGGTATTGAGTCTTAGTGGCTGAATCATTGACTAGTGAGCTCCAGTATTGAGTCTTAGTGGCTGAATCATTGACTAGTGAGCTCCGGTATTGAGTCTTAGTGGCTGAATCATTGACTAGTGAGCTCCGGTATTGAGTCTTAGTGGCTGAATCATTGACTAGTGAGCTCCGGTATTGAGTCTTAGTGGCTGAATCATTGACTAGTGAGCTCCGGTATTGAGTCTTTGACTAGTGAGCTCCGGTATTGAGTCTTAGTGGCTGAATCATTGGCTAGTGGGCTCCGTTATTGAGTCTTAGTGGCTGAATCATTGACTAGTGAGCTCCGGTATTGAGTCATTGACTAGTGAGCTCTTGTATTGAGTCTTAGTGGCTGAATCATTGACTAGTGAGCTCCGGTATTGAGTCATTGACTAGTGAGCTCCGGTATTGAGTCTTAGTGGCTGAATCATTGACTAGTGAGCTCCGGTATTGAGTCTTTGACTAGTGAGCTCCGGTATTGAGTCTTAGTGGATGAATCATTGACTAGTGAGCTCTGGTATTGAGTCTTAGTGGCTGAATCATTGACTAGTGAGCTCTGGTATTGAGTCTTAGTGGCTGATTCATTGACTAGTGAGCTCCGGTATTGAGTCTTAGTGGCTGAATCATTGACTAGTGAGCTCCGGTATTGAGTCTTAGTGGCTGAATCATTGACTAGTGAGCTCCGGTATTGAGTCATTGACTAGTGAGCTCTGGTATTGAGTCTTAGTGGCTGAATCATTGACTAGTGAGCTCCAGTATTGAAGTAGTGGCTGAATCATTGACTAGTGAGCTCCGGTATTGAGTCTTAGTGGCTGAATCATTGACTAGTGAGCTGCCATGGTATTGAGTCTTAGTGGCTGAATCATTGACTAGTGAGCTCAGGTATTGAGTCTTAGTGGCTGAATCATTGACTAGTGAGCTCCTGGACATTGAGTCTTAGTGGCTGAATCATTGACTAGTCAAATCCATTTTATTGAGTCTTAGTGGCCAAATCATTGGCTAGTGAGCTCCAGTATTGAGTCTTGTGGCTGAATCATTGACTAGTGAGCTATTTTTGAGTCTTAGTGGCTGAATCATTGACTAGTGAGCTCCGGTATTGAGTCTTAGTGGCTGAATCATTGACTAGTGAGCTCAGGTATTGAGTCTTAGTGGCTGAATCATTGACTAGTGAGCTCCGGTATTGAGTCTTAGTGGCTGAATCATTGACTAGTGAGCTCCAGTATTGAGTCTTAGTGGCCAAATCATTGGCTAGTGAGCTCCGGTATTGAGTCTTAGTGGCTGAATCATTGACTAGTGAGCTGTGACAAGGTGGGGGTGGATATGACAAGGTGGGGGGTGGAAAGGACAAGGTGGGGGTGGATATGGCAATGTGGGGTTGGATATGTCAAGGTGGGGGTGGATATGACAAGGTGGGGGTGGATATGACAAGGTGGGGGTGGATATGACAAGGTGGGGGTGGAAATGACAAGGTGGGGGGTGGGGGTGGATATGACAAGGTGGGGGTGGATATGACAAGGTGGGGGTGGATATGGCAAGGTGGGGGTGGATATGGCAAGGTGGGGGGTGGATAGGACAAGGTGGGGGTGGATATGACAAGGTGGGGGTGGGGGTGGATATGACAAGGTGGGGGTGGATATGGCAAGGTGGGGGTGGGGGTGGATATGGCAAGGTGGGGGTGGATATGGCAAGGTGGGGGTGGGGGGGATATGACAAGGTGGGGGGTGGATATGGCAAGGTGGGGGTGGGGGTGGATATGGCAAGGTGGGGGTGGATATGACAAGGTGGGGGTGGGGGGTGGATATGACAAGGTGGGGGGTGGAAATTACAAGGTGGGGGTGGATATGACAAGGTGGGGGGTGGATATGACAAGGTGGGGGGTGGATATGACAAGGTGGGGGTGGATATGGCAAGGAGGGGGTGGATATGGCAAGGTGGGGGTGGATATGGCAAGGTGGGGTGGATATGGCAAGGTGGGGTGGATATGGCAAGGTGGGGTGGATATGACAAGGTGGGGTGGATATGACAAGGTGGGGTGGATATGACAAGGTGGGGGTGGATATGGCAAGGTGGGGGTGGATATGACAAGGTGGGGGTGGATATGGCAAGGTGGGGGTGGATATGGCAAGGTGGGGTGGATATGGCAAGGTGGGGTGGATATGACAAGGTGGGGTGGATATGACAAGGTGGGGTGGATATGACAAGGGGGGGTGGATATGACAAGGTGGGGGTGGAAATGATATCTATGTAAAAAAAAAACTTACGTAAATAATATTTTATTGCAAACATTTTAAACAACAACCATTGTAACACAATTAATCGATATAAGACGAAGAAAGATTCCGAAAAGCTGCCGATGGGCGGAGCTCCAGGAAGTCAGCCAGTGTTTCTGAGAGATGGGGCCCAGATAGCAGAGGGGGGTGTCATGCTGCATAGAAGAACTCAGGGAGCAAAGTGGGTAATATCCAACACAGGTGTGGAGGGTCACCTGCTTGTGAGAATCACAACTATCTGGATTTCACCGGTGTATTTACACAGGTAGTTTCTCTGCAAAGTCAATATGATCGAGGATCTTTAATTCTCTCAGTTTGGGAGGATGGAGCACACGTGTTTCCCCAACTTCTCTGTCAATCTTTTTGCAGAAGTCCTCCAGTAGAATCTGCAGTGTGCCACACACAATACGTTTCCATGGTAACTAAGTGAACATTCTCTTTTGGAAAAACTTTATTGATGAGGAAGTTGTCCTCAGTGGTGGAAATGACACCACTGCCAAAGGACAGGTATATTTTGTGTAAAAAAAATAAACAATAAACAATATAAAGGGCATACTCACAATAAATATTGATATAGATTTTATTTAATTGACTCTTTCTCTAGTAGATAACATTATATAATGTGTAATTATTGTTGTTTTTTTCTCATAGAAAAACATAGTAGATCACAAGGGCAAAACAGTGAACTTGAGGTATGAAATACATCTGAAAAGTATCTAAAATACTTGACAGAGAGGTGTTTAAAAACACCTGGGATGATCACAGTGTGGACTTAACATATAAAGAATAAAAACATCTTTTTTATTTTGATAAAATCCCCAAAATTCACCCCGAGGACATTGAAGTGTTGCAGAATCCCTCTGGTTCTTAAATGTCTCTGGACATCAGATCAGAGTCTGGCTGTGAAATGGCTGCTACCTGTAGCCTTGATTCTCTCTGTCTCTCTGCACATCATCAGGGCTGTGAAATGGCTGCTACCTGTAGCCTTGATTCTCTCTGTCTCTCTGCACATCATCAGGGCTGTGAAATGGCTGCTACCTGTAGCTGCTGCCGGTTATTTCCGAGGTTTTATGATCTTCCTTGTTGTCCTCAGTGACTGTATGAGAGCTGTTGTAGCTTGATTCATCATACTGCTCATACAGTAGAAAAACAGACTGCTGAGATCAGTTGATAATCTGATTCACGTGATTTATTATCTCTATTTATTTACTATCTCTGTTTACCCTATTGGCCAACGAAGGTTTGTGTATTCATTCCAGCATTACTCAGTGTGGTTCTGCTATGACACGATAGTTTGGCATTTGGCACTCTTAAGATTCACAGTCATTTTCCTCCTTACCTGATGAAATACTTCCTCTGATGAGATCACGTTCCTCTGATGAAATACGTCTTGAGTTCTTCCCTGCTTCTGCCTTCAGATTCTGCCTCTCGTTTTCCAACTTTCTGTAAACTCCCAAAATAGAGACAAATATAGCAGAGTATCTATAGTGATTTACAGGACCTCTGGGTTGCCAGATATGTCAAGTTGAGGTGAGATGTGCTGTATAGTGATTTATAGGACCTCTGGGTTGCCAGATATGTCAAGTCTGAGGAGAGATGTGCTGTATAGTGATTTACAGGACCTCTGGGTTGCCAGATATGTCAAGTGAGGTGAGATGTGCTGTATAGTGATTTATAGGACCTCTGGGTTGCCAGATATCTCAAGTTGAGGAGAGATGTGCTGTATAGTGATTTACAGGACCTCTGTTGCCAGATATGTCAAGTTGAGGAGAGATGTGCTGTATAGTGATTTACAGGACCTCTGGGTTGCCAGATATGTCAAGTTGAGGAGAGATGTGCTGTATAGTGATTTAAGGACCTCTGGGTTGCCAGATATGTCAAGTTGAGGAGAGATATGCTGTATAGTGATTTACAGGACCTCTGGGTTGCCAGATATGTCAAGTTGAGGTGAGATGTGCTGTATAGTGATTTATAGGACCTCTGGGTTGCCAGATATGTCAAGTTGAGGTGAGATGTGCTGTATAGTGATTTATAGGACCTCTGGGTTGCCAGATATGTCAAGTTGAGGAGAGATGTGCTGTATAGTGATTTATAGGACCTCTGGGTTGCCAGATATGTCAAGTTGAGGAGAGATGTGCTGTATAGTGATTTATAGGACCTCTGGGTTGCCAGATATGTCAAGTTGAGGAGAGATGTGCTGTATAGTGATTTACAGGACCTCTGGGTTGCCAGATATGTCAAGTTGAGGAGAGATGTGCTGTATAGTGATTTATAGGACCTCTGGGTTGCCAGATATGTCAAGTTGAGGAGAGATGTGCTGTATAGTGATTTATAGGACCTCTGGGTTGCCAGATATGTCAAGTTGAGGAGAGATGTGCTGTATAGTGATTTACAGGACCTCTGGGTTGCCAGATATGTCAAGTTGAGGAGAGATGTGCTGTATAGTGATTTACAGGACCTCTGGGTTGCCAGATATGTCAAGTTGAGGAGAGATGTGCTGTAGCCACAAGGGTAATAGAGAAGATCTCGTCACTACATGAAGGTGGTTGGCGGTTGGGTTACCTGGCCGCGCTCGCCCGGTGCATTCCTGGTCGTCACGGATACAGCTTGTCTCGTAGTCAAACATTAGAAAAGGTGAGGGTTTGAAGAGCACGGGGGGGGGGAAATATCTGGACCGGGATTTAGTTGTGGTCACAATAGTAAAAAATAAACTTTGTTTGGTATTTACAAATGTCTTAGATGTACTGTAGGGTAGTAGTGACATTATACAGTATATTCATAGTACTGTAGTTAATAGTAGTGACATTATACAGTATATTTATAGTACTATAGGGTAGTAGAGACATTATACAGTATATTCATAGTACTGTAGTTAATAGTAGTGACATTATACAGTATATTCATAGTACTGTAGTTAATAGTAGTGACATTATACAGTATATTCATAGTACTGTAGTTAATAGTAGTGACATTATACAGTATATTCATAGTACTGTAGTTAATAGTAGTGACATTATACAGTATATTCATAGTACTGTAGTTAATAGTAGTTACATTATACAGTATATTCATAGTACTGTAATTAATAGTAGTTACATTATACAGTATATTCATAGTGCTGTAGTTAATAGTAGTGACATTATACAGTATATTTATAGTACTGTAGTTACCCTGTAGTTAATAGTAGTTACATTATACAGTATATTCATAGTACTGTAGTTAATAGTAGTGACATTATACAGTATATTCATAGTACTGTAGTTAATAGTAGTGACATTATACAGTATATTCATAGTACTGTAGTTACCCTGTAGTTAATAGTAGTGACATTATACAGTATATTCATAGTACTGTAGTTAATAGTAGTGACATTATACAGTATATTCATAGTACTGTAGTTAATAGTAGTTACATTATACAGTATATTCATAGTACTGTAATTAATAGTAGTTACATTATACAGTATATTCATAGTACTGTAGTTAATAGTAGTGACATTATACAGTATATTTATAGTACTGTAGTTACCCTGTAGTTAATAGTAGTTACATTATACAGTATATTTATAGTACTGTAGTTAATAGTAGTGACATTATACAGTATATTTATAGTACTGTAGTTAATAGTAGTGACATTATACAGTATATTTATAGTACTGTAGTTAATAGTAGTGACATTATACAGTATATTTATAGTACTGTAGTTAATAGTAGTGACATTATACAGTATATTCATAGTACTGTAGTTAATAGTAGTGACATTATACAGTATATTTATAGTACTGTAGTTAATAGTAGTGACATTATACAGTATATTCATAGTACTGTAGTTAATAGTAGTGACATTATACAGTATATTTATAGTACTGTAGTTAATAGTAGTGACATTATACAGTATATTCATAGTACTGTAGTTAATAGTAGTGACATTATACAGTATATTCATAGTACTGTAGTTAATAGTAGTGACATTATACAGTATATTTATAGTACTGTAGTTAATAGTAGTTACATTATACAGTATATTCATAAAAATCAAATCAAATTTTATTTGTCACATACACATGGTTAGCAGATGTTAATGCGAGTGTAGCGAAATGCTTGTGCTTCTAGTTCCGACAATGCAGTGATAACCAACAAGTAATCTAACTAACAATTCCAAAACTGCTGTCTTATACACAGTGTAAGGGGATAAAGAATATGTACATAAGGATATATGAATGAGTGATGGTACAGAGCAGCATACAGTAGATGGTATCGAGTACAGTATATACATATGAGATGAGTATGTAGACAAAGTAAACAAAGTGGCATAGTTAAAGTGGCTAGTGATACATGTATTACATAAGGATGCAGTCGATGATGTAGAGTACAGTATATACGTATGCATATGAGATTAATAATGTAGGGTAAGTAACATTATATAAGGTATCATTGTTTAAAGTGGCTAGTGATATATTTACATAATTTCCCATCAATTCCCATTATTAGATTGGCTGGAGTTGGGTCAGTGTCAATGACAGTGTGTTGGCAGCAGCCACTCAATGTTAGTGGTGGCTGTTTAACAGTCTGATGGCCTTGAGATAGAAGCTGTTTTTCAGTCTCTCGGTCCCAGCTTTGATGCACCTGTACTGACCTCGCCTTCTGGATGATAGCGGGGTGAACAGGCAGTGGTTCGGGTGGTTGATGTCCTTGATGATCTTTATGGCCTTCCTGTAACATCGGGTGGTGTAGGTGTCCTGGAGGGCAGGTAGTTTGCCCCCGGTGATGCGTTGTGCAGACCTCACTACCCTCTGGAGAGCCTTACGGTTGAGGGCGGAGCAGTTGCCGTACCAGGCGGTGATACAGCCCGCCAGGATGCTCTCGATTGTGCATCTGTAGAAGTTTGTGAGTGCTTTTGGTGACAAGCCAAATTTCTTCAGTCACCTGAGGTTGAAGAGGAGCTGCTGCGCCTTCTTCACGACGCTGTCAGTGTGAGTGGACCAATTCAGTTTGTCTGTGATGTGTATGCCGAGGAACTTAAAACTTGCTACCCTCTCCACTACTGTTCCATCGATGTGGATAGGGGGTGTTCCCTCTGCTGTTTCCTGAAGTCCACAATCATCTCCTTAGTTTTGTTGACGTTGAGTGTGAGGTTATTTTCCTGACACCACACTCCGAGGGCCCTCACCTCCTCCCTGTAGGCCGTCTCGTCGTTGTTGGTAATCAAGCCTACCACTGTTGTGTCGTCCGCAAACTTGATGATTGAGTTGGAGGCGTGCGTGGCCACGCAGTCGTGGGTGAACAGGGAGTACAGGAGAGGGCTCAGAACGCACCCTTGTGGGGCCCCCGTGTTGAGGATCAGCGGGGAGGAGATGTTGTTGCCTACCCTCACCACCTGGGGGCGGCCCGTCAGGAAGTCCAGTACCCAGTTGCACAGGGCGGGGTCGAGACCCAGGGTCTCGAGCTTGAAGACGAGCTTGGAGGGTACTATGGTGTTGAATGCCGAGCTGTAGTCGATGAACAGCATTCTCACATAGGTATTCCTCTTGTCCAGGTGGGTTAGGGCAGTGTACATAGTACTGTAGTTAATAGTAGTGACATTATACAGTATATTCATAGTACTGTAGTTAATAGTAGTGACATTATACAGTATATTCATAGTACTGTAGTTAATAGTAGTGACATTATACAGTATATTTATAGTACTGTAGTTAATAGTAGTGACATTATACAGTATATTCATAGTACTGTAGTTAATAGTAGTGACATTATATAGTATATTCATAGTACTGTAGTTAATAGTAGTGACATTATACAGTATATTTATAGTACTGTAGTTAATAGTAGTGACATTATACAGTATATTCATAGTACTGTAGTTAATAGTAGTGACATTATACAGTATATTTATAGTACTGTAGTTAATAGTAGTGACATTATATAGTATATTCATAGTACTGTAGTTAATAGTAGTGACATTATACAGTATATTTATAGTACTGTAGTTAATAGTAGTGACATTATACAGTATATTCATAGTACTGTAGTTAATAGTATTGACATTATACAGTATAGTTATAGTACTGTAGTTAATAGTAGTGACATTATACAGTATATTTATAGTACTGTAGTTAATAGTAGTGACATTATACAGTATATTCATAGTACTGTAGTTAATAGTAGTGATATTATACAGTATATTCATAGTACTGTAGTTAATAGTAGTGACATTATACAGTATATTCATAGTACTGTAGTTAATAGTAGTGACATTATACAGTGTATTCATAGTACTGTAGTTAATAGTAGTGACATTATACAGTATATTCATAGTACTGTAGTTAATAGTAGTGACATTATACAGTATATTTATAGTACTGTAGTTAATAGTAGTGACATTATACAGTATATTTATAGTACTGTAGTTAATAGTAGTGACATTATACAGTATATTCATAGTACTGTAGTTAATAGTAGTGACATTATACAGTATATTTATAGTACTGTAGTTAATAGTAGTGACATTATACAGTATATTTATAGTACTGTAGTTAATAGTAGTGACATTATACAGTATATTCATAGTACTGTAGTTAATAGTAGTGGCATTATACAGTATATTTATAGTACTGTAGTTAATAGTAGTGACATTATACAGTATATTTATAGTACTGTAGTTAATAGTAGTGACATTATACAGTATATTCATAGTACTGTAGTTAATAGTAGTGACATTATACAGTATATTCATAGTACTGTAGTTAATAGTAGTGATATTATACAGTATATTCATAGTACTGTAGTTAATAGTAGTGACATTATACAGTATATTTATAGTACTGTAGTTAATAGTAGTGACATTATACAGTATATTTAGAATTGTGTAACTACCTTATTAGAATTTTCTGAGGTGTGTTCAGCGCCCCCCTGTGGACACACATGTACATCACACTCAGTCGCGGACCCAAAACAACCTGTTTTTCATCACAATGAAACAAGCACTCTTCTGTTTTAACATCTGTTGCTGTCTTTATTAAACAATAATTTTTTTTTTAAACAAATTGGACAGATTCGGTTTCGCTTGCAAGCAGCCGGGATCGAACCCAACTTATTTGTCTCTAGAATCAACGAGACAGCTCAGTGAAGGAGAAACCTCTTCAAAAAGATGCACCTCTGTACTGTACGCTACTTTTTCCTGGAGTATCGGGTGCATTCGTTTTTGCTTCGCCCGGTTCCCCGTATTGGATGGAAATGGGTAAACCCCTCCCAGCCGGGGCACGGCAATGCAAAACGAACGCACCCCTACTGCAAGGTTCTATATAAGGTTCATTTTCTGCAGCCGTGCAACAGCTGCAGCCCAGAACAGGACGTGTTGCCGCTGTTGTTATGGAAACAGGTATCTGTTGTCTGACACGAGATACAGAAAGTCCAGTTTGAGCTTCATTTCATCTGTGGGGTTTCCCAGGCAGAGAGAAAGAAGCCCACAGAAAACATCTGGAGCAGAGAGGCTGTGTGAATTAAAACCCCCGAGACTCTGAATATCCACATCTGTATCTACAACTGGTGTTGTTTTCATGTAACTATTTAGGGTGGAAACACGGGGAATAAATGTGAACCAAAAATAATAATAACCCCCCCCCCCCGAGACAATATCTAGGAGGACTGGGACTCTGTGCTTTGGGGAGAGTCCAAAATGCCCTGCCCCCTGTTAACCCCCTATTCCCTATAGGGCTCTAGTCTAAAAGTAGTGCACTACATAGGGAATATGGTGCCATTTGGGACACCTTAGTCTCTGTACCAAAGCCTAAAATTAGATCAGTGTTAGCCCAGCTTGTTCTGGGTTAGTCTGCTTTATACTGACCAGACAGGACTACTGGTTTAGTCTGCTTTATACTGACCAGACAGGACTACTGGTTTAGTCTGCTTTATACTGAGCAGACAGGACTACTGGTTTAGTCTGCTTTATACTGAGCAGACAGGACTACTGGACCAGACAGGACTACTGGTTTAGTCTGCTTTATACTGAGCAGACAGGACTACTGGTTTAGTCTGCTTTATACTGACCAGACAGGACTACTGGTTTAGTCTGCTTTATACTGACCAGACAGGACTACTGGTTTAGTCTGCTTTATACTGACCAGACAGGACTACTGGTTTAGTCTGCTTTATACTGAGCAGACAGGACTACTGGTTTAGTCTGCTTTATACTGAGCAGACAGGACTACTGGTTTAGTCTGCTTTATACTGACCAGACAGGACTACTGGTTTAGTCTGCTTTATACTGAGCAGACAGGACTACTGGTTTAGTCTGCTTTATACTGACCAGACAGGACTACTGGTTTAGTCTGCTTTATACTGAGCAGACAGGACTACTGGTTTAGTCTGCTTTATACTGAGCAGACAGGACTACTGGTTTAGTCTGCTTTATACTGACCAGACAGGACTACTGGTTTAGTCTGCTTTATACTGAGAAGACAGGACTACTGGGTTAGTCTGCTTTATACTGACTTTATACTGACCAGACAGGACTACTGGTTTAGTCTGCTTTATACTGAGCAGACAGGACTACTGGTTTAGTCTGCTTTATACTGAGCAGACAGGACTACTGGGTTAGTCTGCTTTATATTGAGCAGACAGGACTACTGGGTTAGTCTGCTTTATATTGAGCAGACAGGCTGGGTTGTCTGCTGAGCAGACAGGACTACTGGGTTAGTCTGCTTTATCCTGAGCAGACAGGACTACTGGGTTAGTCTGCTTTATCCTGAGCAGACAGGACTACTGGACCAGACAGGACTACTGGGTTAGTCTGCTTTATCCTGAGCAGACAGGACTACTGGGTTAGTCTGCTTTATCCTGAGCAGACAGGACTACTGGGTTAGTCTGCTTTATCCTGAGCAGACAGGACTACTGGACCAGACAGGACTACTGGACCAGACAGGACTACTGGACCAGACAGGACAACTGACTACTGTTGTAACACATGACGCTTCATTAAAACCCTGTAAATGAGTCATCAGTGACACAGCAACACATGACGCTTCATTAAAACCCTGTAAATGAGCTCCTTTAACAATGACAGGATGACCTGTCACAACACATGGAGATAAAAGAAGTCTTGGTGGAGGAGGAGGGAGAAACGAACAGGCCTCAGTGTTTATTAACAGGACAACACTGTGTGTGTTCAGTGTTTGGCCTTGAGAGAGAGAGACGAACTTAAGACTGGCTCCAGTGGTATAGTTGATTATCTCTCCTGGAACTGTTGAGTCCCACGGTTACCTGGTTACGCCTGTTATCTCTCCTGGAGCTGTTGAGTCCACGGTTACCTGGTTACGCCTGTTATCTCTCCTGGAGCTGTTGAGTCCCACGGTTACCTGGTTACGCCTGTTATCTCTCCTGGAGCTGTTGAGTCCCACGGTTACCTGGTTACGCCTGTTATCTCTCCTGGAGCTGTTGAGTCCACGGTTACCTGGTTACGCCTGTTATCTCTCCTGGAACTGTTGAGTCCAAGGTTACCTGGTTACGCCTGTTGTCTCTCCTGGAACTGTTGAGTCCCACGGTTACCTGGTTACGCCTGTTATCTCTCCTGGAGCTGTTGAGTCCACGGTTACCTGGTTACGCCTGTTATCTCTCCTGGAACTGTTGAGTCCACGGTTACCTGGTTACGCCTGTTGTCTCTCCTGGAGCTGTTGAGTCCCACGGTTACCTGGTTACGCCTGTTATCTCTCCTGGAGCTGTTGAGTCCACGGTTACCTGGTTACGCCTGTTATCTCTCCTGGAGCTGTTGAGTCCACGGTTACCTGGTTACGCCTGTTGTCTCTCCTGGAACTGTTGAGTCCCACGGTTACCTGGTTACGCCTGTTATCTCTCCTGGAGCTGTTGAGTCCACGGTTACCTGGTTACGCCTGTTATCTCTCCTGGAACTGTTGAGTCCACGGTTACCTGGTTACGCCTGTTATCTCTCCTGGAGCTGTTGAGTCCACGGTTACCTGGTTACGCCTGTTATCTCTCCTGGAACTGTTGAGTCCCACGGTTACCTGGTTACGCCTGTTATCTCTCCTGGAACTGTTGAGTCCCACGGTTACCTGGTTACGCCTGTTATCTCTCCTGGAACTGTTGAGTCCCACGGTTACCTGGTTACGCCTGTTATCTCTCCTGGAGCTGTTGAGTCCCACGGTTACCTGGTTACGCCTGTTATCTCTCCTGGAGCTGTTGAGTCCCACGGTTACCTGGTTACGCCTGTTATCTCTCCTGGAACTGTTGAGTCCCACGGTTACCTGGTTACGCCTGTTATCTCTCCTGGAGCTGTTGAGTCCACGGTTACCTGGTTACGCCTGTTATCTCTCCTGGAACTGTTGAGTCCACGGTTACCTGGTTACGCCTGTTATCTCTCCTGGAACTGTTGAGTCCACGGTTACCTGGTTACGCCTGTTATCTCACCTGGAGCTGTTGAGTCCAAGGTTACCTGGTAACGCCTGTTATCTCTCCTGGAACTGTTGAGTCCCACGGTTACCTGGTTACGCCTGTTATCTCACCTGGAGCTGTTGAGTCCAAGGTTACCTGGTAACGCCTGTTATCTCACCTGGAGCTGTTGAGTCCATGTTTTTATTATTTATTTTATTTCACCTTTATTTAACCAGGTAGACCAGTTGAGAACAAGTTCTCATTTACAACTGCGACCCAGACCAAGATAAAGCAAAGCAGTGTGACACAAGCAACAACACAGAGTTACACGTGGAGTAAACAACAACACAGAGTTACACATGGAGTAAACAACAACACAGAGTTACACATGGAGTAAACAACAACACAGAGTTACACATGGAGTAAACAACAACACAGAGTTACACATGGAGTAAACAACAACACAGAGTTACACATGGAGTAAACAACAACACAGAGTTACACATGGAGTAAACAACAACACAGAGTTACACGTGGAGTAAACAACAACACAGAGTTACACGTGGAGTAAACAACAACACAGAGTTACACATGGAGTAAACAACAACACAGAGTTACACATGGAGTAAACAACAACACAGAGTTACACATGGAGTAAACAACAACACAGAGTTACACATGGAGTAAACAACAACACAGAGTTACACATGGAGTAAACAACAACACAGAGTTACACATGGAGTAAACAACAACACAGAGTTACACGTGGAGTAAACAACAACACAGAGTTACACGTGGAGTAAACAACAACACAGAGTTACACGTGGAGTAAACAACAACAGAGTTACACGTGGAGTAAACAACAACAGAGTTACACATGGAGTAAACAACAACAGAGTTACACGTGGAGTAAACAACAACACAGAGTTACACGTGGAGTAAACAACAACACAGAGTTACACGTGGAGTAAACAACAACACAGAGTTACACGTGGAGTAAACAACAACACAGAGTTACACGTGGAGTAAACAACAACACAGAGTTACACGTGGAGTAAACAACAACACAGAGTTACACGTGGAGTAAACAACAACACAGAGTTACACGTGGAGTAAACAACAACACAGAGTTACACGTGGAGTAAACAACAACACAGAGTTACACGTGGAGTAAACAACAACACAGAGTTACACGTGGAGTAAACAACAACACAGAGTTACACGTGGAGTAAACAACAACACAGAGTTACACGTGGAGTAAACAACAACACAGAGTTACACGTGGAGTAAACAACAACACAGAGTTACACGTGGAGTAAACAACAACACAGAGTTACACGTGGAGTAAACAACAACACAGAGTTACACGTGGAGTAAACAACAACACAGAGTTACACGTGGAGTAAACAACAACACAGAGTTACACATGGAGTAAACAACAACACAGAGTTACACGTGGAGTAAACAACAACACAGAGTTACACGTGGAGTAAACAACAACACAGAGTTACACATGGAGTAAACAACAACACAGAGTTACACGTGGAGTAAACAACAACACAGAGTTACACATGGAGTAAACAACAACACAGAGTTACACATGGAGTAAACAACAACACAGAGTTACACGTGGAGTAAACAACAACACAGAGTTACACGTGGAGTAAACAACAACACAGAGTTACACATGGAGTAAACAACAACACAGAGTTACACGTGGAGTAAACAACAACACAGAGTTACACATGGAGTAAACAATAAACACAGAGTTACACATGGAGTAAACAATCAACACAGAGTTACATGTGGAGTAAACAACAACAACACAGAGTTACATGTGGAGTAAACAACAACAACACAGAGTTACATGTGGAGTAAACAACAACAACACAGAGTTACATGTGGAGTAAACAACAACACAGAGTTACACGTGGAGTAAACAACAACACAGAGTTACACATGGAGTAAACAACAACACAGAGTTACACATGGAGTAAACAACAACACAGAGTTACACATGGAGTAAACAACAACACAGAGTTACACATGGAGTAAACAACAACACAGAGTTACACATGGAGTAAACAACAACACAGAGTTACACGTGGAGTAAACAACAACACAGAGTTACACGTGGAGTAAACAACAACACAGAGTTACACGTGGAGTAAACAACAACACAGAGTTACACATGGAGTAAACAACAACACAGAGTTACACATGGAGTAAACAACAACACAGAGTTACACGTGGAGTAAACAACAACACAGAGTTACACGTGGAGTAAACAACAACACAGAGTTACACATGGAGTAAACAACAACACAGAGTTACACATGGAGTAAACAACAACACAGAGTTACACGTGGAGTAAACAACAACACAGAGTTACACATGGAGTAAACAACAACACAGAGTTACACATGGAGTAAACAACAACACAGAGTTACACGTGGAGTAAACAACAACACAGAGTTACACGTGGAGTAAACAACAACACAGAGTTACACATGGAGTAAACAACAACACAGAGTTACACATGGAGTAAACAACAACACAGAGTTACACATGGAGTAAACAACAACACAGAGTTACACATGGAGTAAACAACAACACAGAGTTACACATGGAGTAAACAACAACACAGAGTTACACGTGGAGTAAACAACAACACAGAGTTACACATGGAGTAAACAACAACACAGAGTTACACGTGGAGTAAACAACAACACAGAGTTACACATGGAGTAAACAACAACACAGAGTTACACATGGAGTAAACAACAACACAGAGTTACACGTGGAGTAAACAACAACACAGAGTTACACGTGGAGTAAACAACAACACAGAGTTACACATGGAGTAAACAACAACACAGAGTTACACATGGAGTAAACAACAACACAGAGTTACACGTGGAGTAAACAACAACACAGAGTTACACATGGAGTAAACAACAACACAGAGTTACACATGGAGTAAACAACAACACAGAGTTACACATGGAGTAAACAACAACACAGAGTTACACATGGAGTAAACAACAACACAGAGTTACACGTGGAGTAAACAACAACACAGAGTTACACATGGAGTAAACAACAACACAGAGTTACACATGGAGTAAACAACAACACAGAGTTACACGTGGAGTAAACAACAACACAGAGTTACACATGGAGTAAACAACAACACAGAGTTACACATGGAGTAAACAACAACACAGAGTTACACGTGGAGTAAACAACAACACAGAGTTACACATGGAGTAAACAACAACACAGAGTTACACATGGAGTAAACAACAACACAGAGTTACACGTGGAGTAAACAACAACACAGAGTTACACATGGAGTAAACAACAACACAGAGTTACACATGGAGTAAACAACAACACAGAGTTACACGTGGAGTAAACAACAACACAGAGTTACACATGGAGTAAACAACAACACAGAGTTACACGTGGAGTAAACAACAACACAGAGTTACACATGGAGTAAACAACAACACAGAGTTACACATGGAGTAAACAACAACACAGAGTTACACATGGAGTAAACAACAACACAGAGTTACACATGGAGTAAACAACAACACAGAGTTACACATGGAGTAAACAACAACACAGAGTTACACATGGAGTAAACAACAACACAGAGTTACACATGGAGTAAACAACAACACAGAGTTACACGTGGAGTAAACAACAACACAGAGTTACACATGGAGTAAACAACAACACAGAGTTACACATGGAGTAAACAACAACACAGAGTTACACGTAGAATAAACAACAACACAGAGTCACACATGGAGTAAACAACAACACAGAGTTACACATGGAGTAAACAACAACACAGAGTTACACGTGGAGTAAACAACAACACAGAGTTACACATGGAGTAAACAACAACACAGAGTTACACATGGAGTAAACAACAACACAGAGTTACACGTGGAGTAAACAACAACACAGAGTTACACATGGAGTAAACAACAACACAGAGTTACACATGGAGTAAACAACAACACAGAGTTACACGTGGAGTAAACAACAACACAGAGTTACACATGGAGTAAACAACAACACAGAGTTACACGTGGAGTAAACAAACATACAGTCAATAAAAATAAGGGAGTTAAGACAATAAATAGGCCTGACTAGACAGGTTACCTGGTTACGCCTGTTGTCTCTCCTGGAACTGTTGAGTCCACGGTTACCTGGTTACGCCTGTTATCTCTCCTGGAGCTGTTGAGTCCATGGTTACCTGGCAACGTCTGGACCTGCCCACGGTGACTGATGGGACACATACACTTACATACACATTCACAAAGGTCAATATGATTTCACCTCAGAACAGTCAGGCACTCAGTCATCCACC
Organism: Oncorhynchus keta; assembly: GCF_023373465.1. Classification (NCBI taxonomy): domain Eukaryota; kingdom Metazoa; phylum Chordata; class Actinopteri; order Salmoniformes; family Salmonidae; genus Oncorhynchus; species Oncorhynchus keta. The sequence goes on from NW_026290967.1 coordinate 178,535, forward strand.
CTAATGACACACACACGCACACACACACACACACACACACACACACACACATACACACACACACACACACACACACACACACACACACACACACACACACACACACACACACACACACACACACACACACACACACACACACACACACACACACACACACACACTTGAGCACACACACTTGAGCAGGCACACACAAACACACACTTGAGCAGACACACACTTGAGCACACACACACACACACACACACACACACACACACACACACACACACACACACACACACACACACACACACACACACACACACACACACACACACACACAGAGAGACAGAGAAAGATTAGAGGGAGAAATTAGACTGTAGCTTTCTGCAGTCCTGGTTGTGCTTTTGACTCTGAGGTTGTAACTCAACAGGATCCTCTTATGTCATCAGACTGAGCCAAGCCTGTCAGACTCCCTGCTGCCAGTTAGCATGTCATCAATCAGACAATTTATTACCAACTCCGGCCCACCTCACCTTAAACCCTGGGGCTATTACCTCAACCCCAGTCCTAACCCTCAGTCCACCTCACCTTTAACCCTGGGGCTATTAACTCAACCCCTAACCCTTAGTCCACCTCACCTTTAACCCTGGGGCTATTACCTCAACCCCTAACCCTCAGTCCACCTCACATTAAACCCTGGGTCTATTACCTCAACCCCAGTCCTAACCCTCAGTCCACCTCACCTTTAACCCTGGGGCTATTACCTCAACCCCAGCCCAAACCACGGCCCCAGCCCTAACCACGGCCCCAGCCCTAACCACGGCCCTAGCCCTAACCACGGCCCTAGCCCTAACCACGGCCCTAACCACGGCCCTAGCCCTAACCACAGCCCTAGCCCTAACCACGGCCCTAACCCTAACCACAGCCCTAACCACGGCCCTAGCCCTAACCACAGCCCTAACCACGGCCCTAACCCTAGCCCTAACCACGGCCCTAACCACGGCCCTAGCCCTAACCACAGCCCTAACCATGGCCCTAAACACAGCTCTAACCACGGCCCTAGCCCTAAACACAGCCCTAACCACAGCCCTAGCCCTAACCACAGCCCTAACCACAGCCCTAACCACGGCCCTAACCATGGCCCTAAACACAGCTCTAACCACGGCCCTAGCCCTAACCACAGCCCTAACCATGGCCTCAGCCCTAACCACGGCCCTAGCCCTAACCACAGCCCTAACCACAGCCCTAGCCCTAACCACAGCCCTAACCACAGCCCTAACCACAGCCCTAGCCCTAACCACGGCCTCAGCCCTAACCACGGCCCCAGCCCTAACCACAGCCCTAACCACAGCCCTAACCACGGCCCTAGCCCTAACCATGGCCCTAGCCCTAACCACAGCCCTAACCATGGCCCTAACCACAGCCCTAACCACAGCCCTAACCACAGCCCTAACCACGGCCCTAGCCCTAACCATGGCCCTAACCACAGCCCTAACCACGGCCCTAGCCCTAACCATGGCCCTAACCACAGCCCTAACCACAGCCCTAACCACAGCCCTAACCATGGCCTCAGCCCTAACCACAGCCCTAACCACGGCCCTAGCCCTAACCACAGCCCTAACCACAGCCCTAACCACGGCCCTAGCCCAAACCACAGCCCCAGCCCTAACCACTTAGCTGCAGTCCTACTCCCCAGTGCCAGCCACCGCCTGAGAAGGGGTTCTGAAGTCACATGTGACTGCGTTAGCTGCCATGCCATTCGTCAACCCATGACAGAGATAGCCACAGCAACAACAGTTGGGCTGGGGTGGACTAGGACCGCCCCCGTCGGGGCAAGATATGTTTTTGATTTGAGCTTCCAAGGAGACGTCCCAAACAACCAGCGTTGCCATGAACTTGTGTGTTTGGTTACAAACAAAGGAGAGAGAGAGGTGGGGTGTGGGGGGTGGGGGGGGAGGAGGGGAAGGGAGAGGGGGCAAGAGAGAGAGAGGGTGAGAGAGAGGTGGGGGGAGGGGAAGAGAGAGGGGGAAAGAGAGAGAGAGGGTGAGAGAGAGGTGGGGGGGGGGGGAGGAGGGGAAGAGGGAGGGGGAAAGAGAGAGAGAGAGGGTGAGAGAGAGGGGGGGGGAAGAGAGAGGGGGAAAAAGAGAGAGAGAGGGTGAGAGAGAGGTGGGGAGGGGGGAGAGGGGGAGGAGGGGAAGAGAGAGGGGAAAGAGAGAGAGAGAGGGTGAGAGAGAGGGGGGGGGAGGGGAAGAGAGAGGGGGAAAGGAGAGAGAGAGGTGGGGGGAGAGGGGGAGGAGGGGAAGAGAGAGGGGGAAAGGAGAGAGAGAGGTGGGGGGAGGAGGGGGAAAGAGAGGGTGAGAGGGGGAGGGGGAGAGAGAGAGAGGGGGGGAAGAGCAATAGAGAGGGAGGGAGGAGGGGGAGAGAAAGAGAGAGAGAGAGGGTGAGAGAGAGGTGGGGGGGGCAGGGGGAAAGAGCAATAGAGAGGGAGGAGAGAGAGAGAGAGGGTGAGAGAGAGAGGGGGAAAGAGCAATAGAGAGGGAGGGAGGAGGGGGGAGAGAGAGAGAGAGAGAGAGAGAGAGGGGGTGAGAGAGAGGGGTAGGAGGGTGAGAGAGAGGAGGGTGAGAGGGGAGGGTGAGAGAGAGAGAGAGAGAGAGAGAGAGTGTGATAGAGAGGGAGGAGGGTGAGAGAGACAATTAGAGAGAGAGAGAAATAGAGAAAGAGGGGAGGGAAGTAGCGAGAGAGAGAGAGAGAGAGAGAGAGAGAGAGAGAGAGAGAGAGAGAGAGAGAGAGAGAGAGAGAGAGAGAGAGAGAGAGAGAGAGAGAGAGAGAGAGAGGGGGGAAAGAGCAATAGAGAGGGAGGGAGGGAGAGAGAGAGAGAGAGTGGGGGTGGAGGGTGAGAGAGAGAGGGGGAAAGAGCAATAGAGAGGGAGGGAGGAGGGGGAGAGAGAGGGGGAAAGAGAGAGGGAGAGGGTGAGAGAGAGGTGGGGGGGTGAGGGGGTGAGAGAGGGGGTGAGAGAGAGGGGTAGGAGGGTGAGAGGGGAGGGTGAGAGAGAGAGAGAGAGAGGGGGAAAGAGCAATAGAGTGGGAGGGAGGGGGAGAGAGAGAGAGAGAGTGGGGGTGGAGGGTGAGAGAGAGGAGGGTGAGAGAGGGGGAAAGAGCAATAGAGAGAGAGGAAGGAGGGGGGGAGAGAGAGAGAGAGAGAGAGTGTGATAGAGAGGGAGGAGGGTGAGAGAGACAATTAGAGAGAGAGAGAAATAGAGAAAGAGGGGAGAGAGAGAGAGAGAGAGAGAGAGAGAGAGAGAGAGAGAGAGAGAGAGAGAGAGAGAGAGAGAGAGAGAGAGAGAGAGAGAGAGAGAGAGAGAGAGAGAGAGAGAGAGAGAGAGAGAGAGAGAGAGAGAGAGAGAGAGAGAAATAGAGAGAAATAGAGAGAGGGGAGGGAAGTAGCGAGAGAGAGAAATAGAGAAAGAGGGGAGGGAACTAGCGAGAGAGAGAAATAGAGAAAGAGGGGAGGGAACTAGCGAGAGAGAGAAAGAGGGGAGGGAAGTAGCGAGAGAGAGAAAGAGGGGAGGGAAGTAGCGAGAGAGAGAAAGAGGGGAGGGAAGTAGCGAGAGAGAGAAAGAGGGGAGGGAAGTAGCGAGAGAGAGAGAGAGAGAGAGAGAAAGAGGGGAGGGAAGTAGCGAGAGAGAGAGAGAGAGTGTGATAGAGAGGGAGGAGGGTGAGAGAGAGAATTAGAGAGAGAGAGAGAAATAGAGAAAGAGGGGAGGGAAGTAGCGAGAGAGAGAAAGAGGGGAGGGAAGTAGCGAGAGAGAGAAAGAGGGGAGGGAAGTAGCGAGAGAGAGAAAGAGGGGAGGGAAGTAGCGAGAGAGAGAAAGAGGGGAGGGAAGTAGCGAGAGAGAGAAAGAGGGGAGGGAAGTAGCGAGAGAGAGAAAGAGGGGAGGGAAGTAGCGAGAGAGAGAAAGAGAGAGAGAGAGAGAAAGAGGGGAGGGAAGTAGAGAGAGAGAGAAAGAGGGGAGGGAGGAGGGGGAAAGAGACCATTGGAGCCAGGTGTTGAAGTGTTATTTTGTGTACACTTGTGTTGCCATGACAACAAGGGACCCGCGTGGGCTTCCTGTTCCCTGTTTCTGGACACGGACAGAGTGTACTGCTGGGGAGGGAGTGTGTGTAAGGGGAGGGGTGACTGGCTGTTCTGCTGTCTGACTCTGTGTTCAAGACAACACTTAATAGGGTGTGTGTCCCAAATGGCTGGGGTGAAATGACACCCTATTCCCTCTATATAGTTCACTACTTCTACCCTGGTACCCTATTCCCTCTATATAGTTCACTACTTCTACCCTGGTACCCTATTCCCTCTATATAGTTCACTACTTCTACCCTGGCACCCTATTCCCTCTATATAGTTCACTACTTCTACCCTGGTACCCTATTCCCTCTATATAGTTCACTAGGTTCACCCTATTCCCTCTATATAGTTCACTAGGTTCACCCTATTCCCTCTATATAGTTCACTACTTCTACCCTGGCACCCTATTCCCTCTATATAGTTCACTAGGTTCACCCTATTCCCTCTATATAGTTCACTAGGTTCACCCTATTCCCTCTATATAGTTCACTACTTCTACCCTGGTACCCTATTCCCTCTATATAGTTCACTACTTCTACCCTGGCACCCTATTCCCTCTATATAGTTCACTACTTCTGCCCTGGCACCCTATTCCCTCTATATAGTTCACTACTTCTACCCTGGTACCCTATTCCCTCTATATAGTTCACTAGGTTCACCCTATTCCCTCTATATAGTTCACTAGGTTCACCCTATTCCCTCTATATAGTTCACTACTTCTACCCTGGCACCCTATTCCCTCTATATAGTTCACTACTTCTACCCTGGTACCCTATTCCCTCTATATAGTTCACTAGGTTCACCCTATTCCCTCTATATAGTTCACTACTTCTACCCTGGCACCCTATTCCCTCTATATAGTTCACTACTTCTACCCTGGTACCCTATTCCCTCTATATAATTCACTAGGTTCACCCTATTCCCTCTAAATAGTTCACTACATCTACCTTGGCACCCTATTCCCTCTATATAGTTCACTACTTATACCCTGGTACCCTATTCCCTCTATATAGTTCACTAGGTTCACCCTATTCCCTCTATATAGTTCACAACATCTACCTTGGCACCCTATTCCCTCTATATAGTTCACTACTTCTACCCTGGCACCCTATTCCCTCTATATAGTTCACTATTTCTACCCTGGCACCCTATTCCCTCTATATAGTTCACTACTTCTACCCTGGCATCCTATTCCCTCTATATAGTTCACTATTTCTACCCTGGCACCCTATTCCCTCTATATAGTTCACTACTTCTACCCTGGCATCCTATTCCCTCTATGTAGTTCACTACTTCTACCCTGGCACCCTATTCCCTCTATATAGTTCACTACTTCTACCCTGGCACCCTATTCCCTCTATATAGTTCACTAGGTTCACCCTATTCCCTCTATATAGTTCACTACTTCTACCCTGGCATCCTATTCCCTCTATGTAGTTCACTACTTCTACCCTGGCACCCTATTCCCTCTATATAGTTCACTACTTCTACCCTGGTACCCTACTCCCTCTATATAGTTCACTACTTCTACCCTGGCACCCTATTCCCTCTATATAGTTCACGACATCTACCTTGGCACCCTATTCCCTCTATATAGTTCACTACTTCTACCCTGGTACCCTATTCCCTCTATATAGTTCACTACTTCTACCCTGGTACCCTACTCCTCTATATAGTTCACTACTTCTACCCTGGCACCCTATTCCTCTATATAGTTCACGACATCTACCTTGGCACCCTATTCCCTCTATATAGTTCACTACTTCTACCCTGGTACCCTATTCCTCTATATAGTTCACTAGGTTCACCCTATTCCCTCTATATAGTTCACTACTTCTACCCTGGTACCCTACTCCCTCTATATAGTTCACTACTTCTACCCTGGTACCCTATTCCCTCTATATAGTTCACTACTTCTACCCTGGCACCCTATTCCCTCTATATAGTTCACTACTTCTACCCAGGCACCCTATTCCTCTATATAGTTCACTACTTCTACCCTGGCAACCTATTCCCTCTATATAGTTCACTAGGTTCACCCTATTCCCTCTATATAGTTCACTAGGTTCACCCTATTCCCTCTATATAGTTCACTAGGTTCACCCTATTCCCTCTATATAGTTCACTACTTCTACCCTGGCACCCTATTCCCTCTATATAGTTCACTAGGTTCACCCTATTCCCTCTATATAGTTCACTACTTCTACCCTGGCACCCTATTCCCTCTATATAGTTCACTACTTCTACCCTGGCACCCTATTCCCTCTATATAGTTCACTACTTCTACCTTGGCACCCTATTCCCTCTATATAGTTCACTACTTCTACCCTGGTACCCTATTCCCTCTATATAATTCACTAGGTTCACCCTATTCCCTCTATATAGTTCACTACTTCTACCCTGGCACCCTATTCCCTCTATATAGTTCACTACTTCTACCTTGGCACCCTATTCCCTCTATATAGTTCACTACTTCTACCCTGGTACCCTATTCCCTCTATATAATTCACTAGGTTCACCCTATTCCCTCTATATAGTTCACTACATCTACCTTGGCACCCTATTCCCTCTATATAGTTCACTACATCTACCTTGGCACCCTATTCCCTCTATATAGTTCACTACTTCTACCCTGGCACCCTATTCCCTCTATATAGTTCACTACTTCTACCCTGGTACCCTATTCCCTCTATATAATTCACTAGGTTCACCCTATTCCCTCTATATAGTTCACTACTTCTACCCTGGTACCCTACTCCCTCTATATAGTTCACTACTTCTACCCTGGTACCCTATTCCCTCTATATAGTTCACTACTTCTACCCTGGCACCCTATTCCCTCTATATAGTTCACTACTTCTACCCAGGCACCCTATTCCCTCTATATAGTTCACTACTTCTACCCTGGCACCCTATTCCCTCTATATAGTTCACTAGGTTCACCCTATTCCCTCTATATAGTTCACTAGGTTCACCCTATTCCCTCTACATAGTTCACTACTTCGACCCTGGCACCCTATTCCCTCTATATAGTTCACTACTTCTACCCTGGCACCCTATTCCCTCTATATAGTTCACTAGGTTCACCCTATTCCCTCTATATAGTTCACTACTTCTACCCTGGCACCCTATTCCCTCTATATAGTTCACTACTTCTACCCTGGCACCCTATTCCCTCTATATAGTTCACTACTTCTACCTTGGCACCCTATTCCCTCTATATAGTTCACTACTTCTACCCTGGTACCCTATTCCCTCTATATAATTCACTAGGTTCACCCTATTCCCTCTATATAGTTCACTACATCTACCTTGGCACCCTATTCCCTCTATATAGTTCACTACATCTACCTTGGCACCCTATTCCCTCTATATAGTTCACTACTTCTACCCTGGCACCCTATTCCCTCTATATAGTTCACTACTTCTACCCTGGTACCCTATTCCCTCTATATAGTTCACTACTTCTACCCTGGCACCCTATTCCCTCTATATAGTTCACTAGGTTCACCCTATTCCCTCTATATAGTTCACTAGGTTCACCCTATTCCCTCTATATAGTTCACTACTTCTACCCTGGCACCCTATTCCCTCTATATAGTTCACTACTTCTACCCTGGCACCCTATTCCCTCTATATAGTTCACTAGGTTCACCCTATTCCCTCTATATAGTTCACTACTTCTACCCTGGCACCCTATTCCCTCTATATAGTTCACTACTTCTACCCTGGCACCCTATTCCTCTATATAGTTCACTACTTCTACCTTGGCACCCTATTCCCTCTATATAGTTCACTACTTATACCCTGGTACCCTATTCCCTCTATATAATTCACTAGGTTCACCCTATTCCCTCTATATAGTTCACTACTTCTACCCTGGCACCCTATTCCCTCTATATAGTTCACTACTTCTACCTTGGCACCCTATTCCCTCTATATAGTTCACTACTTCTACCCTGGTACCCTATTCCCTCTATATAATTCACTAGGTTCACCCTATTCCCTCTATATAGTTCACTACATCTACCTTGGCACCCTATTCCCTCTATATAGTTCACTACATCTACCTTGGCACCCTATTCCCTCTATATAGTTCACTACTTCTACCCTGGCACCCTATTCCCTCTATATAGTTCACTACTTCTACCCTGGTACCCTATTCCCTCTATATAATTCACTAGGTTCACCCTATTCCCTCTATATAGTTCACTACTTCTACCCTGGTACCCTACTCCCTCTATATAGTTCACTACTTCTACCCTGGTACCCTATTCCCTCTATATAGTTCACTACTTCTACCCTGGCACCCTATTCCCTCTATATAGTTCACTACTTCTACCCAGGCACCCTATTCCCTCTATATAGTTCACTACTTCTACCCTGGCACCCTATTCCCTCTATATAGTTCACTAGGTTCACCCTATTCCCTCTATATAGTTCACTAGGTTCACCCTATTCCCTCTACATAGTTCACTACTTCGACCCTGGCACCCTATTCCCTCTATATAGTTCACTACTTCTTCCCTGGCACCCTATTCCTCTATATAGTTCACTAGGTTCACCCTATTCCCTCTATATAGTTCACTACTTCTACCCTGGCACCCTATTCCCTCTATATAGTTCACTACTTCTACCCTGGCACCCTATTCCCTCTATATAGTTCACTACTTCTACCTTGGCACCCTATTCCCTCTATATAGTTCACTACTTCTACCCTGGTACCCTATTCCCTCTATATAATTCACTAGGTTCACCCTATTCCCTCTATATAGTTCACTACATCTACCTTGGCACCCTATTCCCTCTATATAGTTCACTACATCTACCTTGGCACCCTATTCCCTCTATATAGTTCACTACTTCTACCCTGGCACCCTATTCCCTCTATATAGTTCACTACTTCTACCCTGGTACCCTATTCCCTCTATATAATTCACTAGGTTCACCCTATTCCCTCTATATAGTTCACTACATCTACCTTGGCACCCTATTCCCTCTATATAGTTCACTACATCTACCTTGGCACCCTATTCCCTCTATATAGTTCACTACTTCTACCCTGGCACCCTATTCCCTCTATATAGTTCACTACTTCTACCCTGGCACCCTATTCCCTCTATATAGTTCACTAAGTTCACCCTATTCCCTCTATATAGGTCACTACTTCTACCCATCTAAACCAAGCTGCTTACCTATTGCAGATTCAGAGTCTTCCCAGCCTGGTGCAGGTCTACAATTTTGTTTCTGGTGTCCTTTGTCAGCTCTTTGGTCTTGGCCATAGTGGAGTTTGGAGTGTGACTGTTTGAGGTTGTGGACAGGTGTTTTTTATACTGATAACAAGTTCAAACAGGTGCCATTAATACAGGTAACGAGTGGAGGACAGAGGAGCCTCTTAAAGAAAAGGTTACAGGTCTGTGAGAGCCAGAAATCTTGCTTGTTTGTAGGTGACCAAATACTTATTTTCCACCATCATTTGCAAATAAATTCATTAAAAATCCTCCGGTATGAGCTCCGGTATGAAACTTAGCATCACTGCCCGTTAACGAAAACGTCATCCTCGTTCCTCATGTTAAGTATGTTCATTAAAACCTTCCTTGAATATTTACCCCTTATTATATACTTCTAAAAGAATAATATTAACATTGCTGATTACCTACAGAAATAGAAATGGTAACCCTTCCATCTTTGGGATTTGCTTTAAGTTCGTGAGGAACTCATCGACCAAAACTGTCAGTGTTCAGCCTTACCATGTGATGACAATTACAACAGAACAGATGAACAGGAATGACCTGTACTCTTAACGGTTGGCCCCAAAAATAATATTTATATCTTAATGCCACGCCCCTGCTAAGCCACGCCCCCACTCCGTTGCTATACATGGCTGTTACCACGGTAACCGAAGGCGCAACGATGAACCGTTGACTAGAATTCATTCCTTGAGGATCTCCAGGTTTCCTCCAGTCACTACTAACTCTGAGAGTGTACTTGATACTTCTGCCCTGACACCCTATTCCCCTATTGGCCCTGGTCAAAAGGAGTGCACTATAAGTGGAATAGGGTGCTGTTTGCAACGCAGCCCCAGCTCAGTGCGCTCCAGATGTGTCAGTGCTGTGTTGAAAATGTCACATTGACGAGGAGGCAACGAGGCGGCACTGCGTGAAACGGAACGCATAAACATTACGACCAGATTCTCCCCTTCCCCTCCCACTGTTACCACGGTAACTCCTGTCAGCCGAGGGGGGCAGCTCCTAGTGAGTGCAGGGGGACCACACTACAGCCAAGTCAGCCAAATGGCACCCTTTTCCCCTGTATAGTATAGTGTGCTACTAGTCCTGGGCTCTGGTCATAAGTAGTGCACTGTGTACAGATGTAGGATCTTAATTTGACCAGTATTGTCACAGCAAAATAATCCTGCAGCAACAGGATTTTTTATGTTTAGTCCATAATGTTGCTTGATTGGTTGTTAGGGTATTAGCTGGACAAAAGTAGGCTACATGAACAGTGCAATACTGTTAATATAACCGTGTTAGTGTGGGTTTTCAGTGAATTTATGGAAATCACAAAACAAAAGAGCGATCAAATTAAAATCCAACATCAGTAGGGAATAGGGCTCTGGTCAGAAGTAGTGCACTATATAGAGAATAAGGTGCCATTTAGGATATACACATTGACTGGATACCAAGACCCAAGGACTTGCTTGATTGGCCCTTTAAATGTCACATGACCAGAAGCAGAGGAGAGAGGACTCATCTGTGATTCGTGTTCTTCAAGTGAAGGAATCTGTGGAAAAGTCTGTGACTTTCAGTCTGATGTCTCAGTGTTTAGTCAGTGTGTTAGACATGTTTCATGTTTGTGCCTTCACACCACACAGTTTAACACAGGCTAGTTACCTGTTTATTAGGAGAATACAGTATAACACAGGCTAGTTACCTGTTTATTAGAATACAGTTTAACACAGGCTAGTTACCTGTTTATTAGAATACAGTTTAACACAGGCTAGTTACCTGTTTATTAGAATACAGTTTAACACAGGCTAGTTACCTGTTTATTAGGGGAATACAGTTTAACACAGGCTAGTTACCTGTTTATTAGAATACAGTTTAACACAGGCTAGTTACCTGTTTATTAGAATACAGTTTAACACAGGCTAGTTACCTGTTTATTAGAATACAGTTTAACACAGGCTAGTTACCTGTTTATTAGAATACAGTTTAACACAGGCTAGTTACCTGTTTATTAGGAGAATACAGTTTAACACAGGCTAGTTACCTGTTTATTAGAATACAGTTTAACACAGGCTAGTTACCTGTTTATTAGAATACAGTTTAACACAGGCTAGTTACCTGTTTATTAGAATACAGTTTAACACAGGCTAGTTACCTGTTTATTAGGGGAATACAGTTTAACACAGGCTAGTTAACATGTTTATTAGAATACAGTTTAACACAGGCTAGTTACCTGTTTATTAGAATACAGTTTAACACAGGCTAGTTACCTGTTTATTAGGGGAATACAGTTTAACACAGGCTAGTTACCTTTTTATTAGAATACAGTTTAACACAGGCTAGTTACCTGTTTATTAGAATACAGTTTAACACAGGCTAGTTACCTGTTTATTAGAATACAGTTTAACACAGGCTAGTTACCTGTTTATTAGAATACAGTTTAACACAGGCTAGTTACCTGTTTATTAGGGGAATACAGTTTAACACAGGCTAGTTACCTGTTTATTAGAATACAGTTTAACACAGGCTAGTTACCTGTTTATTAGAATACAGTTTAACACAGGCTAGTTACCTTTTTATTAGGGAATACAGTTTAACACAGCCTAGTTACCTTTTTATTAGAATACAGTTTAACACAGGCTAGTTACCTGTTTATTAGAATACAGTTTAACACAGGCTAGTTACCTGTTTATTAGAATACAGTTTAACACAGGCTAGTTACCTGTTTATTAGAATACAGTTTAACACAGGCTGGTTACCTGTTTATTAGGGAATACAGTTTAACACAGGCTAGTTACCTGTTTATTAGAATACAGTTTAACACAGGCTAGTTACCTGTTTATTAGGGAATACAGTTTAACACAGGCTAGTTACCTGTTTATTAGAATACAGTTTAACACAGGCTAGTTACCTGTTTATTAGAATACAGTTTAACACAGGCTAGTTACCTGTTTATTAGAATACAGTTTAACACAGGCTAGTTACCTGTTTATTAGGGGAATACAGTTTAACACAGGCTAGTTACCTGTTCATTAGAATACAGTTTAACACAGGCTCGTTACCTGTTTATTAGGGGAATACAGTTTAACACAGGCTAGTTACCTGTTTATTAGGGGAATACAATATGTTTTAAACATGAGAAAGCCTGTGGCTAAAGGACATGCCATTGGTCACTTCCTGGTTTGGTAAATGATGATTCGCTCACTGAGTTAATGACGTTTGTAAATACCAATCAGAATGAAAGAAACCACAAACACTTTATTATCATTTTGTTTTAATACAACATATTCCCCTTCAATGCAGCCGTTGTCCAGTTTCTACAACACTAAAACAAGCAAACACATCATAAAGAACCAAAACAGAGAAAATACATGTTTTTTTTTTTGAAAAGCAACGAACGTTTAAAGAAATAGTCTCGGAATAAAAAGCTAGCTAGTTCTAAAACGATAGTCTTAAAGACGAAACCCTGAAACTATTGAGTTTGAGAGATGAAATATACTGTAAGAAAGATGCAATATACGGTAAGAAAGATGAAATATACTGTAAGAAAGATGCAATATACGGTAAGAAAGTGAACTCGATTCAAAGAGAGACATTCATGGTTTGAAGCCGATGGAAACATGGCACCATGTCAGATTATTTGACCAGTATGTGTTTTGTCTAATCACGGTCTGCAAGGTGAAGGTATGGTATATCACAGACCAGTATGTGTTTTGTCTAATCACGGTCTGCAAGGTGAAGGTATGGTATATCACAGACCAGTATGTGTTTTGTCTAATCACGGTCTGCAAGGTGAAGGTATGGTATATCACAGACCAGTATGTGTTTTGTCTAATCACGGTCTGCAAGGTGAAGGTATGGTATATCACAGACCAGTATGTGTTTTGTCTAATCACGGTCTGCAAGGTGAAGGTATGGTATATCACAGACCAGTATGTGTTTTGTCTAATCACGGTCTGCAAGGTGAAGGTATGGTATATCACAGACCAGTATGTGTTTTGTCTAATCACGGTCTGCAAGGTGAAGGTATGGTATATCACAGACCAGTATGTGTTTTGTCTAATCACGGTCTGCAAGGTGAAGGTATGGTATATCACAGACCAGTATGTGTTTTGTCTAACCACGGTCTGCAAGGTGAAGGTATGGTATATCACAGACCAGTATGTGTTTTGTCTAACCACGGTCTGCAAGGTGAAGGTATGGTATATCACAGACCAGTATGTGTTTTGTCTAACCACGGTCTGCAAGGTGAAGGTATGGTATATCACAGGTCTATGAACAGTCTCAGGGCAGATTTAAAACCAAAGCATGGTGAAGGTATGGTATATCACAGGTCTATGAACAGTCTCAGGGCAGATTTAAAACCAAAGCAAGGTGAAGGTATGGTATATCACAGATCTATATACAGTCTCAGGGCAGGCCAGGTTTGACAGTGAACAGAGCATTCTGATCTAGTCATCTGTAAACACACATCAGACAAATCTCTGTTGAAGGGGATCACCTCACGACCTCCATAGCTATAATAAGAGTAAAAAGCATGTTCTCTCTCTCATCATCCCCAATGACAACACACACACACCCCCTCAGAACATATCAAAGATAAGAGAGGACAGCCTCTGTCGAAAGGGCCTGGGGTTAAGCCTGTGGTTAGGGGTCCGAGTTCTGGGTTCAGGGTTTGGTCCCGACTGTAAGGGGGGGCTTAGGGGATAGTGACCCTGGAAGCGTCTCAAATGGCACTCTATTCCCTCTATAGTGCACTACTTTAGACCAGAGCCCTATAGAACCCTATTCCCTATATAGTGCACTACTTTAGACCAGAGCCCTATAGAACCCTATTCCCTATATAGTGCACTACTTTAGACCAGAGCCCTATGGCACCTATTCCCTCTATAGTGCACTACTTTAGACCAGGACCCATAGCGCTCTGGTCAAAGTAGTGGACTATATAGAGTAGGATGTAATTTGGGATACATCTCATGTTGTGGGCCTGTTGACCACCCCGCCTGGCCCGGTGGTCTACTGGGCCTGTTGACCACCCCGCTTGGCCCGGTGGTCTACTGGGCCTGTTGACCACCCCGCCTGGCCCGGTGGTCTACTGGGCCTGTTGACCACACCGCCTGGCCCGGTGGTCTACTGGGCCTGTTGACCACCCCGCCTGGCCCGGTGGTCTACTGGGCCTGTTGACCACACCGCCTGGCCCGGTGGTCTACTGGGCCTGTTGACCACCCCGCCTGGCCCGGTGGTCTACTGGGCCTGTTGACCACCCCGCCTGGCCCGGTGGTCTACTGGGCCTGTTGACCACCCCGCCTGGCCCGGTGGTCTACTGGGCCTGTTGACCACCCCGCCTGGCCCGGTGGTCTACTGGGCCTGTTGACCACCCCGCCTGGCCCGGTGGTCTACTTAGCCTTGGTTTTCTCCTCGTAGGTTCCGGCGTTCTTGTAGGAGCCGACGTATCCCGTTTCCTCCACCAGCTCCTCCCGCCCGCCCTTACCCCTCCCCTTCCCGCTCTCGTCGAAGCGCTCTTTGTGGGAGCCTGTGTACTTGGTGGTGTCCGTCAGTCTGTCCACTGCGGCTGTCTTCGCCATTTTCTGTGGAGGGGGGGGACGACGACAGTATCAGAAACCATGTTGTCATGTTGGTGAGCTAAACCAATACAGTTCTGTCGTCCTTCTGTGGCTCAGTTGGTAGAGCATGGCGCTTGTAACGCCAGGGTAGTGGGTTCGATTCCGGGACCACCCATACGTAGAATGTATGCACACATGACTGTAAGTCGCTTTGGATAAAAGCGTCAGCTAAATGGCATATATATTATTATTATTTAATGGTAAACTGCTACTGTAGGTTTTCTTGACAAACTGGGGAAGTTCCGCTGTCCTCCAGCGTTGGGATCACAACAGTTCTGAAGGTTCTAGAATCTGAATGTTATACACAGGAGGAAACAGCTGGAGGTGGATAGGTAGAACCGCTCCCTAAAGAAGGTCCCTAGAATCGGAATGTCATACACAGGAGGACACAGCTGGAGGAGGATAGGTAGAACCCTAAAGAAGGTCCCTAGAATCTGAATGTTATACACAGGAGGAAACAGCTGGAGGTGGATAGGTAGAACCGCTCCCTAAAGAAGGTCCCTAGAATCTGAATGTTATACACAGGAGGACACAGCTGGAGGAGGATAGGTAGAACCCTAAAGAAGGTCCCTAGAATCTGAATGTTATACACAGGAGGAAACAGCTGGAGGTGGATAGGTAGAACCGCTCACTAAAGAAGGTCCCTAGAATCGGAATGTTATACACAGGAGGGAACAGCTGGAGGTGGATAGGTAGAACCCTAAAGAAGGTCCCCAGAATCGGAATGTTATACACAGGAGGAAACAGCTGGAGGTGGATAGGTAGAACCGCTCCCTAAAGAAGGTCCCTAGAATCTGAATGTTATACACAGGAGGACACAGCTGGAGGTGGATAGGTAGAACCGCTCCCTAAAGAAGGTCCTTAGAATCTGAATGTTATACACAGGAGGACACAGCTGGAGGTGGATAGATAGAACCGCTCCCTAAAGAAGGTCCCTAGAATCTGAATGTTATACACAGGAGGACACAGCTGGAGGTGGATAGATAGAACCGCTCCCTAAAGAAGGTCCCTAGAATCTGAATGTTATACACAGGAGGACACAGCTGGAGGTGGATAGATAGAACCGCTCCCTAAAGAAGGTCCCTAGAATCTGAATGTTATACACAGGAGGATACAGCTGGAGGTGGATAGGTAGAACCCTAAAGAAGGTCCCTTGGTTCTGAAGGTCCCTAGAATCTGAATGTTATACACAGGAGGAAACAGCTGGAGGTGGATAGGTAGAACCCTAAAGAAGGGCCCTAGAATCTGAATGTTATACACAGGAGGAAACAGCTGGAGGTGGATAGGTAGAACCCTAAAGAAGGTCCCTAGAATCTGAATGTTATACACAGGAGGATACAGCTGGAGGTGGATAGGTAGAACCCTAAAGAAGGTCCCTTGGTTCTGAAGGTCCCTAGAATCTGAATGTTATACACAGGAGGAAACAGCTGGAGGTGGATAGGTAGAACCGCTCACTAAAGAAGGTCCCTAGAATCTGAATGTTATACACAGGAGGAAACAGCTGGAGGT
>NW_026290967.1:200000-210785 GCF_023373465.1 Oncorhynchus keta
ACAACACTGTTCTGAAGTGGATTTATAATCTACTACTGTCAGAAAACAACAGCCGTTCCACAACACTGTTCTGAAGTGGATTTATAATCTACTACTGTCAGAAAACAACACTGTTCTGAAGTGGATTTATAATCTACTACTGTCAGAAAACAACACTGTTCTGAAGTGGATTTATAATCTACTACTGTCAGAAAACAACACTGTTCTGAAGTGGATTTATAATCTACTACTGTCAGAAAACAACACTGTTCTGAGGTGGATTTATAATCTACTACTGTCAGAAAACAACAGCCGTTCCACAACGCTGTTCTGAAGTGGATTTATAATCTACTACTGTCAGAAGTGGATTTATAATCTACTACTGTCAGAAAACAACACTGTTCCACAACACTTTTCTGAAGTGGATTTATAATCTACTACTGTCAGAAAACAACACTGTTCTGAAGTGGATTTATAATCTACTACTGTCAGAAAACAACACTGTTCTGAGGTGGATTTATAATCTACTACTGTCAGAAAACAACACTGTTCTGAAGTGGATTTATAATCTACTACTGTCAGAAAACAACACTGTTCTGAAGTGGATTTATAATCTACTACTGTCAGAAAACAACACTGTTCTGAAGTGGATTTATAATCTACTACTGTCAGAAAACAACACTGTTCTGAAGTGGATTTATAATCTACTACTGTCAGAAAACAACACTGTTCCACAACGCTGTTCCACAACACTGTTCTGAAGTGGATTTATAATCTACTACTGTCAGAAAACAACACTGTTCTGAAGTGGATTTATAATCTACTACTGTCAGAAAACAACACTGTTCTGAAGTGGATTTATAATCTACTACTGTCAGAAAACAACACTGTTCTGAAGTGGATTTATAATCTACTACTGTCAGAAAACAACACTGTTCTGAAGTGGATTTATAATCTACTACTGTCAGAAAACAACACTGTTCCACAACACTGTTCTGAAGTGGATTTATTATCTACTACTGTCAGAAAACAACACTGTTCTGAAGTGGATTTATAATCTACTACTGTCAGAAAACAACACTGTTCCACAACACTGTTCCACAACACTGTTCTGAAGTGGATTCATAATCTACTACTGTCAGAAAACAACACTGTTCTGAGGTGGATTTATAATCTACTACTGTCAGAAAACAACACTGTTCTGAAGTGGATTTATAATCTACTACAGTCAGAAAACAACACTGTTCCACAACACTGTTCTGAAGTGGATTTATAATCTACTACTATCAGAAAACAACACTGTTCTGAAGTGGATTTATAATCTACTACTGTCAGAAAACAACAGCCGTTCCACAACACTGTTCTGAGGTGGATTTACTCAAGTATTATCAGAACTAGTATAAGTATATAATAATAATGGGCCAATTGCAACCAACATTGGCCACTATTTTATCGCCAGCTGATCTCTCTTAAACCATGGACAAGTTCATTTTATATGGCCCAGTGCCCCGGGTGCGTGGAGATTACCCTTAAGGACCAATGGAATGGTCTAAAAATGAACAAACTCCGCCAAACCGGGGCACTGGGCCATACAAAACAAACTCGCCCATGCTTTAAGAGAGACCAGTTGAGGATAATCTAGCGGCTAATGTTAGTTGCAATTGGTACCATAAATAATAATCAGCATCATCGTAATAGATTAATGTATTACATTGTTATTATGTTGTAGTTGGTTGTTATTAAAACTGGGCCATACAAAACATGATTTCAGAGCGATCAATTGGGAATAATCTAGCGCCTAATGTTGGTTACAATTTGTCCCATAAATAATAATCATCATCATCGTAATAGATGAATGTAATTACATTGATAATTATGTTTTTTTTTTTTTGTCGTTTGGTCGCTATTAAAACTCACTTGACTTTCGTGAAAACGATATCCACGTCAGTGCCGGTGACATTCTTGCCGTCGGTGATCTTGCAGTCTTTACACAGTTTAGCCCAGTTCTTCCCGTTCATCTCCTTCCCTGTGGCCTTGGTGTCTCCGTGGATCGCGAACTTCTTAAAGGAGTTCATCAGCCGCTCCAGATCTGTGCTCTCCGCCATCTCGAAGAAGAATATCTACCAAAATAAGACATTATACATATTTGTCTGACACTTAAAGCAGGTTTAAATAAATAAATAAGCAGGTGTATTTAAAGCTGCCTGATTACAAAACAGGACAACAAGACTCATCGCTGCTGTTCTAATACCCATACTCACATACTGTATACTACATACTTAATGAGAATATACTATTAGTACATTTTAGTATACTATAAAGGAAGAGTATCATTCCAGTTGAGCATACTTAAAAAAAATTATAGAGTTTCGCCTGTTCAACCGGATGTTGATGCTGTTGCTATGCAACGTCTTGCTAGCGTATTAGCTGTTGCTATGCAACGTCTTGCTAGCGAATTAGCGTAACAAATGACCAGCTAGACGTTTTACAATTTCCGGGGTGTGTTCGTAAATTCATTCCGGGGGGGTGTGTCCGGAAGAGCGTTCAGAGGGCCCTGCCTGTAGGAGTAGGGTTCAACGGCAGTCAAGCACCCAAGCTAACTGGCTAACGTTGGCTAGCTACTTAAAAAAAATATATATATTTTGTATTTTATTTTAATTTCACATATTTTATTGATAGTGGAAAACAGTAATCTTGCAGGATAAAAATGTCGTCTGAAATCATCGGTCATCATTTCTTGTTCTTGGTTACACTGGCGGTTGTAGTGGATGATTGACCGCCTAGCTGACCATGATACTCTCCCAAGCAGAGCTGCTCAGCCTGTTTTCATGTTATCCAGAGACTTGGTGAATGTAATTGTGTTCCTGGCAACAATTTTATATATCTTCTTTTTTTATTTGTTTTGCCTACGTTTAATGACAACGGCCAAAGCTTATTGAAACGCACAACGACTATACCACTTAGCTAAGAATGATGTGAATCATCAAGTCAATAAACGTTGGTTAATTAGATCAGCAGATCGTTAATATACTGCCTGGCAAGTTTGATCTATTAGGAGCCAATTAACGTTAGGTACCTAGCTAACATACCGGTACATACTGCTGTAATGTTATGCAGTTCGTAAGGACAGCGTAGATAATAAGTTGTCAGCCAACATGACGTGGTACAAAACTTATTTTAAAAGTTGTTACTATATTACATTGTGTAACAGTATAACTTTAGACCGTCCCCTCGCCCATACCCGGGCTCGAACCAGGGACCCTCTGCACACATCAACAACAGTCACCCACGAAGCATCGTTACCCATCGCTCCACAAAAGCCGCGGCCCTTGCAGAGCAAAGGGAACCAACCGCTACTTCAAGGTCTCAGAGCAAGTGACATCACCGATTGAAACGCCATTAGCGCGCACCGCCGCTAACTAGCTAGCCATTTCACATCCGTTACAATTGCTCAATAAAAATAAAATAAAAACATTTGTCAGAATTAGTTAAAGCAATGAATTTGTCTCCGCTCTCCTCGGCTGTATATTTTCCGCCATTTTCTAAAATCTGAAAACGTAGTGAAGCATACACACGTTTTCTGAAGAATTGCATTATGGGTCCTTAAAAGCAGGGATATAGTGTCCACTGCATGTATACTTCGTATTTTGGCGAATTTAGTACGACATCTGGGAACTTTTTGGCATATAAACAATATCCATACTATGACCAATGAGCATACTATATACTCTATTCACCTCACAGATAGTACAGTTAGTGGGGTTAGTATGAGTATTGGAACAGCTTTAAGACTTTCTATAATGGATGTTGCATAGTATTGTATTCATTTGAATGGTATATGACATGCATACTTGATCCCGTGGTAAATACCTTGTCAACGACTAAAGAACGTGTCAAAGTTGACTGATTTATTGTGTTAGTTTTGTACTACTAATAGTGTCTGTCTCATGCTCCAGATGAACCCTCGGGACTTTAAAATGAATATCACATGTCCTCTAACTCGACTCTATTTGACCTCTCAGACCTTCCCCTTCAGGGATCTGGGTTCACACAATCTGTTGAAAGGATTCCTTTTTTTAAATAAAGAGAGCAGAAGAGAAGAGGAGGAGAGAGGAGGGAAGAGGAGGAGAGGGGGAGAGAAGAGAGAAGCGATGAGGAGGAGGAGAAGGGGGAGAGAAGAGAGGAGGGAAGAGGAGGAGAGAAGAGGAGGAGAGGAGGGAAGAGGAGGAGAGAAGAGGAGGAGTAGGGGGAGAGAAGAGATGAGAGAGGAGGGAAGAGGAGGAGGAGGAGAGAGGAGAGGAGAGAGGAGGGAAGAGGAGGAGGAGGAGAGAAGAGGAGGAGGGGGAGAGAGGAGAGAAGAGGGGGAGAGAAGAGAGGAGCGATGAGGAGGAGGAGAAGGGGGAGAGAAGAGAGGAGGGAAGAGGAGGAGAGAAGAGGAGGAGGAGGAGAGAGGAGAGGAGAGAAGAGGAGAGAAGAGGAGGAGGGGGAGAGAGGAGGGAAGAGGAGGAGAGAAGAGAGGAGGGAAGAGGAGGAGGAGAAGAGGGAGAGAAGAGAGGAGAGGGGAGGGAAGAGGAGGAGGAGAAGAGGGAGAGAAGAGAGGAGAGGGGAGGGAAGAGGAGGAGGGAAGGGACTAGAGGAGAGGTCAAGGAGAGGAGAGAAGAAGAGAGGAGAGAACAGCATGTGTCTAACAGAACCCCTCCAGGAGAGAACATCATGTGTCTACAGAACCCACCCAGGAGAGAACATCATGTGTCTATAGAACCCCTCCAGGAGAGAACATCATGTGTCTAACAGAACCCACCCAGGAGAGAACATCATGTGTCTAACAGAACCCACCCAGGAGAGAACATCATGTGTCTACAGAACCCACCCAGGAGAGAACATCATGTGTCTACAGAACCCACCCAGGAGAGAACATCATGTGTCTACAGAACCCACCCAGGAGAGAACATCATGTGTCTACAGAACCCACCCAGGAGAGAACATCATGTGTCTAACAGAACCCCTCCAGGAGAGAACATCATGTGTCTAACAGAACCCACCCAGGAGAGAACATCATGTGTCTAACAGAACCCCTCCAGGAGAGAACATCATGTGTCTAACAGAACCCACCCAGGAGAGAACATCATGTGTCTAACAGAACCCACCCAGGAGAGAACATCATGTGTCTACAGAACCCACCCAGGAGAGAACATCATGTGTCTAACAGAACCCCTCCAGGAGAGAACATCATGTGTCTACAGAACCCCTCCAGGAGGGAACATCATGTGTCTAACAGAACCCCTCCAGGAGAGAACATCATGTGTCTACAGAACCCCTCCAGGAGAGAACATCATGTGTCTACAGAACCCACCCAGGAGAGAACATCATGTGTCTACAGAACCCCTCCAGGAGAGAACATCATGTGTCTAACAGAACCCACCCAGGAGAGAACATCATGTGTCTACAGAACCCACCCAGGAGAGAACAGAACCCCTCCAGGAGAGAACATCATGTGTCTAACAGAACCCACCCAGGAGAGAACAGAACCCCTCCAGGAGAGAACATCATGTGTCTACAGAACCCCTCCAGGAGAGAACATCATATGTCTACAGAACCCCTCCAGGAGAGAACATCATGTGTCTAACAGAACCCCTCCAGGAGAGAACATCATGTGTCTAACAGAACCCCTCCAGGAGAGAACATCATGTGTCTAACAGAACCCACCCAGGAGAGAATATCATGTGTCTACAGAACCCACCCAGGAGAGAACATCATGTGTCTACAGAACCCCTCCAGGAGAGAACATCATGTGTCTAACAGAACCCACCCAGGAGAGAATATCATGTGTCTACAGAACCCACCCAGGAGAGAACATCATGTGTCTACAGAACCCACCCAGGAGAGAACATCATGTGTCTAACAGAACCCCTCCAGGAGAGAACATCATGTGTCTACAGAACCCACCCAGGAGAGAACATCATGTGTCTACAGAACCCCTCCAGGAGAGAACATCATGTGTCTACAGAACCCCCCCAGGAGAGAACATCATGTGTCTACAGAACCCACCCAGGAGAGAACATCATGTGTCTAACAGAACCCACCCAGGAGAGAACATCATGTGTCTAACAGAACCCCTCCAGGAGAGAACATCATGTGTCTAACAGAACCCCTCCAGGAGAGAACATCATGTGTCTAACAGAACCCCTCCAGGAGAGAACATCATGTGTCTAACAGAACCCACCCAGGAGAGAACATCATGTGTCTAACAGAACCCCTCCAGGAGAGAACATCATGTGTCTAACAGAACCCCTCCAGGAGAGAACATCATGTGTCTACAGAACCCCTCCAGGAGAGAACATCATGTGTCTAACAGAACCCCTCCAGGAGAGAACATCATGTGTCTACAGAACCCTTCCAGGAGAGAACATCATGTGTCTAACAGAACCCCTCCAGGAGAGAACATCATGTGTCTAACAGAACCCACCCAGGAGGGAACATCATGTGTCTAACAGAACCCACCCAGGAGAGAACATCATGTGTCTAACAGAACCCCTCCACGAGAGAACATCATGTGTCTACAGAACCCCTCCAGGAGAGAACATCATGTGTCTAACAGAACCCACCCAGGAGAGAACATCATGTGTCTAACAGAACCCCTCCAGGAGAGAACATCATGTGTCTAACAGAACCCCTCCACGAGAGAACATCATGTGTCTACAGAACCCCTCCACGAGAGAACATCATGTGTCTAACAGAACCCCTCCAGGAGAGAACATCATGTGTCTAACAGAACCCACCCAGGAGAGAACAGAACCCCTCCAGGAGAGAACATCATGTGTCTACAGAACCCCTCCAGGAGAGAACATCATGTGTCTACAGAACCCCTCCAGGAGAGAACATCACTACAGAACCCACCCAGGAGAGAACATCATGTGTCTAACAGAACCCCTCCAGGAGAGAACATCATGTGTCTACAGAACCCTTCCAGGAGAGAACATCATGTGTCTACAGAACCCACCCAGGAGAGAACATCATGTGTCTACAGAACCCACCCAGGAGAGAACATCATGTGTCTAACAGAACCCACCCAGGAGAGAACATCATGTGTCTAACAGAACCCACCCAGGAGAGAACATCATGTGTCTACAGAACCCACCCAGGAGAGAACATCATGTGTCTAACAGAACCCCTCCAGGAGAGAACATCATGTGTCTACAGAACCCCTCCAGGGGAGAACATCATGTGTCTACAGAACCCACCCAGGAGAGAACATCATGTGTCTAACAGAACCCCTCCAGGAGAGAACATCATGTGTCTACAGAACCCACCCAGGAGAGAACATCATGTGTCTAACAGAACCCCTCCAGGAGAGAACATCATGTGTCTAACAGAACCCACCCAGGAGAGAACATCATGTGTCTAACAGAACCCCTCCAGGAGAGAACATCATGTGTCTACAGAACCCTTCCAGGAGAGAACATCATGTGTCTAACAGAACCCCTCCAGGAGAGAACATCATGTGTCTAACAGAACCCCTCCAGGAGAGAACATCATGTGTCTAACAGAACCCCTCCAGGAGAGAACATCATGTGTCTACAGAACCCCCCAGGAGAGAACATCATATGTCTACAGAACCCCTCCAGGAGAGAACATCATGTGTCTAACAGAACCCCTCCAGGAGAGAACATCATGTGTCTAACAGAACCCCTCCAGGAGAGAACATCATGTGTCTACAGAACCCCTCCAGGAGAGAACATCATGTGTCTACAGAACCCTTCCAGGAGAGAACATCATGTGTCTAACAGAACCCCTCCAGGAGAGAACATCATGTGTCTACAGAACCCCTCCAGGAGAGAACATCATGTGTCTACAGAACCCCTCCAGGAGAGAACATCATGTGTCTAACAGAACCCCTCCAGGAGAGAACATTGTGTCTACAGAACCCACCCAGGAGAGAACATCATGTGTCTAACAGAACCCCTCCAGGAGAGAACATCATGTGTCTACAGAACCCACCCAGGAGAGAACATCATGTGTCTAACAGAACCCCTCCAGGAGAGAACATCGTGTGTCTACAGAACCCACCCAGGAGAGAACATCATGTGTCTAACAGAACCCCTCCAGGAGAGAACATCATGTGTCTAACAGAACCCACCCAGGAGAGAACATCATGTGTCTAACAGAACCCCTCCAGGAGAGAACATCATGTGTCTACAGAACCCTTCCAGGAGAGAACATCATGTGTCTAACAGAACCCATCCAGGAGAGAACATCATGTGTCTAACAGAACCCCTCCAGGAGAGAACATCATGTGTCTAACAGAACCCCTCCAGGAGAGAACATCATGTGTCTACAGAACCCACCCAGGAGAGAACATCATATGTCTACAGAACCCCTCCAGGAGAGAACATCATGTGTCTAACAGAACCCCTCCAGGAGAGAACATCATGTGTCTAACAGAACCCCTCCAGGAGAGAACATCATGTGTCTACAGAACCCCTCCAGGAGAGAACATCATGTGTCTACAGAACCCTTCCAGGAGAGAACATCATGTGTCTAACAGAACCCCTCCAGGAGAGAACATCATGTGTCTACAGAACCCCTCCAGGAGAGAACATCATGTGTCTACAGAACCCCTCCAGGAGAGAACATCATGTGTCTAACAGAACCCCTCCAGGAGAGAACATTGTGTCTACAGAACCCACCCAGGAGAGAACATCATGTGTCTAACAGAACCCCTCCAGGAGAGAACATCATGTGTCTACAGAACCCCTCCAGGAGAGAACATCATGTGTCTAACAGAACCCCTCCAGGAGAGAACATCATGTGTCTAACAGAACCCCTCCAGGAGAGAACATCATGTGTCTACAGAACCCACCCAGGAGAGAACATCATGTGTCTATAGAACCCCTCCAGGAGAGAACATCATGTGTCTACAGAACCCACCCAGGAGAGAACATCATGTGTCTAACAGAACCCCTCCAGGAGAGAACATCATGTGTCTAACAGAACCCCTCCAGGAGAGAACATCATGTGTCTAACAGAACCCCTCCAGGAGAGAACAGAACCCCTCCAGGAGAGAACATCATGTGTCTACAGAACCCATCCAGGAGAGAACATCACATGTCTAACAGAACCCCTCCAGGAGAGAACATCATGTGTCTAACAGAACCCACCCAGGAGAGAATATCATGTGTCTAACAGAACCCCTCCAGGAGAGAACATTGTGTCTACAGAACCCACCCAGGAGAGAACATCATGTGTCTAACAGAACCCCTCCAGGAGAGAACATCATGTGTCTAACAGAACCCCTCCAGGAGAGAACATCATGTGTCTAACAGAACCCCTCCAGGAGAGAACATCATGTGTCTAACAGAACCCCTCCAGGAGAGAACATCATGTGTCTACAGAACCCACCCAGGAGAGAACATCATGTGTCTATAGAACCCCTCCAGGAGAGAACATCATGTGTCTACAGAACCCACCCAGGAGAGAACATCATGTGTCTAACAGAACCCCTCCAGGAGAGAACATCATGTGTCTAACAGAACCCCTCCAGGAGAGAACATCATGTGTCTAACAGAACCCCTCCAGGAGAGAACAGAACCCCTCCAGGAGAGAACATCATGTGTCTACAGAACCCATCCAGGAGAGAACATCACATGTCTAACAGAACCCCTCCAGGAGAGAACATCATGTGTCTAACAGAACCCCTCCAGGAGAGAACATCATGTGTAGTTCTCTGTAGTTATGTAGTTCTCTGTAGTTATGTAGTGCTCTGTAGTGCTCTGTAGTTATGTAGTTCTCTGTAGTGATCTGTAGTTATGTAGTTCTCTGTAGTTATGTAGTGCTCTGTAGTTATGTAGTTCTCTGTAGTTATGTAGTTCTCTGTAGTGCTCTGTAGTTATGTAGTTCTCTGTAGTTATGTAGTGCTCTGTAGTGATCTGTAGTTATGTAGTTCTCTGTAGTTATGTAGTGCTCTGTAGTTATGTAGTTCTCTGTAGTTATGTAGTTCTCTGTAGTGATCTGTAGTTATGTAGTTCTCTGTAGTTATGTAGTGCTCTGTAGTTATGTAGTTCTCTGTAGTTATGTAGTTCTCTGTAGTGCTCTGTAGTTATGTAGTTCTCTGTAGTTATGTAGTGCTCTGTAGTTATGTAGTGCTCTGTAGTTATGTAGTGATCTGTAGTTATGTAGTGATCTGTAGTTATGTAGTGATCTGTAGTTATGTAGTTCTCTGTAGTTATGTAGTGCTCTGTAGTTATGTAGTGCTCTGTAGTTATGTAGTGATCTGTAGTTATGTAGTGATCTGTAGTTATGTAGTTCTCTGTAGTTATGTAGTGCTCTGTAGTTATGTAGTGCTCTGTAGTTATGTAGTGCTCTGTAGTTATGTAGTGCTCTGTAGTTATGTAGTGCTCTGTAGTTATGTAGTGCTCTGTAGTTATGTAGTGCTCTGTAGTTATGTAGTGCTCTGTAGTTATGTAGTTCTCTGTAGTTATGTAGTTCTCTGTAGTTATGTAGTGCTCTGTAGTTATGTAGTGCTCTGTAGTTATGTAGTGCTCTGTAGTTATGTAGTGCTCTGTAGTTATGTAGTTCTCTGTAGTTATGTAGTGCTCTGTAGTTATGTAGTGATCTGTAGTTATGTAGTGATCTGTAGTTATGTAGTGCTCTGTAGTTATGTAGTGCTCTGTAGTTGTGTAGTTCTCTGTAGTTATGTAGTGATCTGTAGTTATGTAGTGCTCTGTAGTTATGTAGTTATCTGTAGTTATGTAGTGCTCTGTAGTTCTCTGTAGTTATGTAGTGCTCTGTAGTTATGTAGTTCTCTGT